>NW_020885118.1:20738-26703 GCF_003945725.1 Corapipo altera
GGGGGGCTGGGGTAGGGAATGGGGTGACAGCCGGGAGGTCTGGGGGTGGCTGGGGCTGGGTAGGGTGTGATAGCGCTGGGGCTGACACCGTTGGGGGTGACAACGTCGGGGCCGGGGCAGGGTAAGGAGTGACAGCTTTGGGGGTGACAGCGCTGGGGTGACAGCGAGGAGGTGACAGCGTGGGGGCCGGGGCAGTGTAGAGGGTGACAGCATTGGGGTGACAACGCTGGGGTGACATCGTTGGGTGACATCGGGGCCCGGGGCTGCAGTACCGCCCCCGCCCGCCAGGGGCCGCCCCGCGGGGGCCGCGCATGCGCACGCGCGGGTCCTGCCCCTGGTGCCGGTGGCTGACGCGGCACCGGCGGCGGGAACATGGAGGGGGCGGCGGCGCCGGGCGGGCCGGGGCTGCCGGGCGCCTTCCTCGTCCTCCTCCTCATCACCGTCCTCGTCCTGCTGCTGGCGGCCGCGCTGCGCCGCGCCGCCCCCCGGGCAGCCCCCGCCGCCCCGCCGGACGGTGAGTACCGGGGCGGACAGCGGGGCGGCGCGGAGCGGAGCGGAGCTGACCCGGCCCCTCCGCTCCCGCAGGGCCCAGGGCCAACGGGCACGCCAGGCCGGAGGAGCCGCGGAAGGCGAAGGCGAGGCCTCGCAGGGAGAAGCAGCAGCAGCAGCAGCAGCACAGCTTCACACACCGGCTGCTGGTCGCCACCCTCAAGGTACCGCGTGTCCCCGGGCCGCTGTCCCGTTGGTGTCCCCCCCGGTGCCGTGTGTGCCCCCCGGTGCCGTGTTTGCCCCCCGGTGCCGGTGTCCCCTTGGTGTCCTGACAGTGTCCCGCCGGTACTGTGTGTGCCCGGTTCCGCTGTCTCTCCCGGTGCCGGTGTCCCCCTGGTGCCAGTATCCCACTGGTGTCTCGCCAGTGCCCCGCCAGTACCGTGTCCGGGCAGTACTGTGTGTGCCCGGTGAGGGTGTCCCGGGGATGCCAGTGCCCTGCCCGGTCCCTCCCGGTGCCAGTGTCCCCCTGGTGTCCTGCCAGCGTCCCGCCAGTGCCGTGTGCCCGGTGCCGGTGTCCTTCCCGGTGCCGCTGCCCCGCCCGTGCCGGTATCCTGCTGGTGCCAGTGTCCCACCTCCTCCCGCCGTGACCGCGCTCTCTCCGCAGGGCCACAGCAGCCCGGTGACCTGCCTGGACTTCAGCAGCAACGGGAAGTACCTGGCGTCGTGCTCCGAGGACCGCACGGTGCGGCTGTGGAGCACCCGGGACCTGGCGGGGCGGGAGCACCGCTGCCTGCGCGCCAACGTGGGGCTGGACCACGCCGAGCTCGTCCGCCTCAGCCCCGACTCACGGTACGGACGGGCCTCCTGCTGGCACAGGGGTGTCCTGCGGAGGCACCGATCCCACAGCCAGGCCTCGCTGGCATCAGTGGTGTGTGCCCTCGGATGCGTGGAGGCGGCGTCCATCACTGGGTCATCACTGTAACCACTGATCCGTGGCCTTTCCTGAAGGCAACTGGCACGGAATCACAAAACCACAACAGTCAGGGCTGGAAGGGACCTCTGGAGATCATGCAGTCCAACCCCTGATGGGTTAATGTGGTTGTTGGGGCAGATATCCCAGTGCCCTGCATGACCATGGAAATGCCATTGAGATCTCTGCCAGCTGGGATGTGCTGCTGAGCCTCTCCAGTGGGCTCAGGAGCTCTTGCTGGGTGGGAAAGTTGGTGGGAAAGCATGTCTTGGCTCTTTGTGAAGTGGCTTCTTTTAGAAAGAGGAAAGCATCTCATTTCCAGGTGTAATAAATTCTGTTCTTTTCCATTCAGTGTTGCAGTGGGGCCAACACAGGGGAGAACTTCGTGCCCTCATAAAGCTTTTTACCTGCCAGTGTATCCCTCTCCCCAGGTGGCCCTGAGTGACCTGGGCTGAGCTGGGGATCAGGACCTGTCCCTCCACAGGGCTTTCATTGTCTGGCTGGCAAATGCCGAGACTATTCGTGTCTACAAGATGACCAAGAAGGACGATGGGAGCTTCACCTTCACTGCAAGTTCTGGGGACTTCCCAAAGAAGCACAAAGCTCCCGTCATTAACATAGGGATTGCAGAGACAGGTATGGAAATGAGCTGCTCAGCTGTCCAGGTTGGCTTTGATTTCCTTGTGAAGTTGCTGGGTTCAAAGTGTTGGAGTTTTTGGCATTCTGAAGGCTGTGCTCAGCCCCAGTACTTGACTCTCTGTAGTCTCTTAGGGTTCTTTTTTTATTTAATTTACTCCTGAGTGAACTAAAAGGTGTCATTTTCAGACCCATTCTGTCCCTGTAACCAGCTCCCCGATATGCACAGTCTCTTAATTTACATTTTCAGGGATGCTGTTGCAAAGAGGTCTGGTCTCAATATTGAGAGGATCGCTGTTCTCTGGCCCGCCAGTCTCTCTTTAACCAGTCAGAAATCTCTCTAGTGAGTTCTTATGGTCTGTCTTGAACTTCTGGGATCACCTAGAACAGAGGTGAGGGTGGGTGGGTGGAAATTCTGTGTTAGTGGTGAGGGCTTGATGGATTATGTGACAGCAGATGAATGTGAATTCACCTCTGTAACAGGAGAGCAGGGAAAATGCTAACTGAGACCTTTGTTCAGCTGTGAAAGTGAAAACTTAAACCTGCAACAAGTAGCTGAAAGGTAAACAAGCAACTCCCTGCCTGGGCTGAGGTGGCACTGGGGAAGTGGGAACAAACAGGAGTCCAACATGGACACAACCAGTAACCATGGGTGGTGCTGGTGTGACTGGGATTCAGCTGCCTGCCCACAATCCATGGCTGATCCTCGAGCTGGTTTTAGGCACACAGGGCAGATGGAATGTGCTGTGTTCCTGCTGTGGCACAGCCCGTGCTGAGCTCTGCAGGGGCTGAGGGTGCTGAGCGAGGGGCACGTGTGGGCCCAGTGCCCACTGCCCACCCAAAAACTAAAGGAGGACTAAGGCATAACCAGGAGCTGAGTCTTCTGATTGACCCTCCTTGGATTTTGGTGCTGCTCTTGGTTTTCTCCAGCTGCAGGGAGAGGTTGTGCTGGGGCTTCAATGAGTCTCTGGCCGTGTTAGGTCTGGGACCTCTCCTGATCTTTGCCTTTTTCCCCCAGGAAAGTTTATCATGACAGCTTCCAGTGACACCACCATCCTGATCTGGAGCCCGAAGGGAGAAGTCCTGGCCAGCATTAACACCAACCAGATGAACAATGCCTACGCCACAGTGTCACCCTGTGGGAGGTGAGGGACGGGAGGGATTCCGGGCTGATCCCACTGCAGGAGCAGCTGGGAACCTCACTCCTTCCCACAGGACATCATCAGTTAGTTGTTATTGTAATGCAGTTTTCTGAGGGTTCCACAGTTTTAAAAAGGGATTTTGCCCTCTGGGAGATGGAGCTGATGTGGGCTCAGACACGGTGTGTTACCCTTGTGCCTCAGTGCTGCTGTTCTGGTAACCTGAGAACAGCTTTGGCCTCAGGTAGCAGAGATGGGACAGAGCAAACAGCCTATGCAAAGCAAACAGCATTTTGAACTTGTTTGTAAGCTCTTAAAGGTTAATTATAAAGCTAAAGTCTTTATTTCTGGGAGATCTGTTTATCAGGAAAATCTTGTTCTCTGTTCTGTCTCTAACCTGTCACTGCAGGATGATTTGCCTTGCTCCAGGCTCAGGGAGTTTGGGGATCATAAGCATTGAACTCTTTTGCTTTGGCCTGAGAATTTCTCATTCCTGAGTTGTTCTGGTGCCCTTCCTTAGCATTCCCCTTACCAGCAGGGTTTCAGGGACAAGTGAAAACTTTCCCAGCTGACCAAAGATTTGAGTGGAGGAGTCAGGACAGGTTTGGAGAGCGCTGGCCCTGCCTTGCTCAGGTGCTCTGTAACAGGTACCCTGTGTCTCTGCTTGTTCCTTCACACAGGTTTGTGGCATCCTGTGGCTTTACCCCTGATGTGAAGGTGTGGGAGGTGTGTTTTGGCAAGAATGGAGAATTCCGGGAGGTGACCAGGGCTTTTGAGTTGAAGGGCCACACTGCTGGTGTACATTCCTTCTCCTTCTCCAACGACTCGAGGAGGTGAGTGTGTGTTATCCCACACAGCCTGCTCTGGATCACCCTCAGGACACAGGAGCTCACCCCTTCTAGGGTTCCCCAGCTGCACTCCTGAGCTGGGAGGGGTAAAACACTGCCCTGGGAGGCCAAAACTGCCTCGTGCCACCTGTGTATTCCCTGCCCATGGGAATCCCCTGTCATTTAACAAGACCAAGTGCTGGTGCTGCACCTGGATCAGGGCAACCCCTGGGATCAATCCGGGCTGAGGATAAGCAGATGGAGCAGCCTTGGGGAGAAGGACTTGGGGGAGAGGCTGGACATGACCCAACCCTGTGCCCTGGGCTGATCCCACAGGGTGGGCAGCAGGGGAGGGGAGAATTCTGCCCCTCTGCCCCCTCAGGTGAGACCCCCCATGCAGAGCTGCCTCCAGCCCTGGGGAACCAGCACAGGAAGGACATGGACCTGTTGGAGGTAGTCCAGAGGAGGCACCAAGATGATCAGAGGGATGGAGCACCTCTGCTGTGAGGAAAGGCTGAGGGAATTCGGGTTGTTCAGCCTGGAGAAGAAAAGGCTTTGGGGTGACTCGGTTGTGGCCTTCCAATACCTGAAGGGAGCTGAGAAGATGGAGAGAGACTGTTTACAAGGGCCTGGAGGGACAGGACAAGGGGGAACAGCTTTATACTGACAGATAGCAGGGTTAAATGGGATATTGGAAAGAAACTCTTTGCTATGGGGGTGGTGAGGCCCTGGCACAAGTTGCCCAGAGAAGCTGTGGCTGCCCCATCCCTAGAAGCATCCAAGGCCAGGCTGAACAGGGCTTGGAGCAACCTGGGATAGTGGAAAGACAGCCCAGCCTGTACATGTGTACGGACTCACCCTTCCCAAAACACCTCCCTCCACAGAGGATTCCTGGTGCATTCCCTTGCACTAACCTGTCCTCTCTCGTGCTTCCAGGATGGCGACGGTGTCAAAGGACGGCACGTGGAAGTTCTGGGACACGGATGTGGAGTACAAGAAGCAGCAGGACCCGTACCTGCTGCTGACGGGGCAGTGCTCGGTGCCGGAGCCGCGGCTCATCGCCCTGTCCCCCGACGGGCGCGCCGTGGCCGTGGCAGGTGGCACCGACATCGCCGTGTACAACACGCGCCGCGGCGAGGAGGAGGAGCGGCTCCAGGGCGTACACGGTCACGGCATCACCGACCTTGCCTTCGACACCACCGGCCGCTACCTCGTGTCCTGCGGGGACCGCGCCATCCGCGTCTTCCACAACACCACGGGGCACCGCGCCCTGGTGGAGGACATGGAGGCCATGCTCAAAAAAACTGGGAACAAGGCCACGCGGGAGCGGCTGGAGCAGCAGATCTGCAGTGCCCGCAAGGCGCTGGCCGCCATCTATGGCAGGAAGGTCTGAGCTGCCCCTGCTGCCTGTGGCCTTTCGGGGAGGGCTTTGTTTTTTTAATAACTCTGAACGGCTGGTAATAAAAGAGTGGCCCCTGGGTCCTTCCTTGCCTGCTCTGTGACCGCAGGGACACGCCGCTGGGGATGGTGGGGGTGAAAATGGTTTTTCCTACTGCAGGCTTGGATCATCAATATCCCACGGGAGGGATGGCTCAGTCAGCGCCCGCGAGGTTTCCTGAGCTTAGAAATGGGATTTCTGTGGCTGTGGGGTAGCGTGGGGTTTTTTTTGGGGGGGGGGGGGGTGGGGGGGGGCTGAATTTTTGATGCGGAACGGGGGAGGAGGGTCTGCTGCAGGAGACCGGGTAGTGCTGTAACGGTGCTCCACGCTCAGGGTTTCCCCGTTCCCCAGCCCGGGGGTCTCAGGGTGGCCCCGTTCCTGGAGCCGGGATGTTCGGGGGAGCCGGGGACGGCTCTTGCCCCAAGTAAAGATGGCGGCGACAGGTCACGTGGCCTGTGCATTTGCT
>NW_020885118.1:31703-36773 GCF_003945725.1 Corapipo altera
GCTGCGGGGGCTGCGCGCGCGCCATGTCGGGGCGCTCGGTGCGGGCCGAGACCCGCAGCCGCGCCAAGGATGACATCAAGAAGGTGATGGCGGCCATCGAGCGCGTCCGCAGATGGTGAGGGGCGGGCCCGCGGGATGGGAGGGGCCCCCGCCGCTCCCGCGCGCAGCCAATCAGCGCGCCGCGGGGCGGGACGCGGGAGCGCGTGGCCAACCAGCGGGCGCGGATCGCGGGGCCGACGGCCAATGGGAGCGGGGAAGGGGGGCGGGAGCACCCGTGACGGGCGGGCGGTGCGTCCAATCGCGGCGCGGCGGAGCGGTGGATTGATGCTCCGCTAGGCCAATGGGGGTGCGGCGGGGGGGCGGGGCCTGTTGCCAGGCCGCCCCTGGCAGCGCCGTGTCCCGCAGGGAGAAGAAGTGGGTGACGGTGGGAGACACGTCCCTGCGGATATTCAAGTGGGTGCCGGTGGCCGACAGCAAGGAGGTGGGTACCGCGCGTGGAGCCGAGCCGGGAGCAGTCGCCCCCAAGCCCGGACGAGCCTCCCTTAGCACCCCGCCCCTGGCTGAACACCCAGCCCTCCTGAGCACCCCCCACAACGAGCCACTGCCGAGCCCACCGAGGCCCTCTGGCCGCTCCCCAGGCCCTGTAGAACTCTCCTGAATCCCCCCTAACCCCTGCCAAGCCCCCCAGAGCCACCCAGTCGACCTCCGAGCCCCCTCGGCCCCACCGACCCCGGAGCCCACTTGTGCCCACCCCGAGTCCACCCCCGAGCCCCCCAAGCCAAACTGAGCACCTGCCGCACCCCTCTGAACCCTCCTGAGCACCCCTAAGCCACAAGGAGCCCCCTTGAGCTCCCCATGAGTCGACCTGAGTCCCCCCAGCCCTGCTGAGCCCCCTGAGCTCCCCCAAGCCCTTTCCCATACCCCCTTAGCCTCTCTGCCCGAACCACCCGAGGACCTGGTTATCTCAATGTCACTCCTAGACAGGCATCACCTCCTCTTCTCTCTCTCAGTTCCTAGCTTTCCACAGCCAGAGTTTTGCCTCTCAATTAGTGAACTGCCCCCAAAGGGAAGGGAAAAGGCCGGCTTGAGCACATCCCTCTGTGCTGCTGGAGACGGAGAAGGGAAGGGCTCCTCTGGAGCAGCCTGTGCTCCTCTGACTTCCTGTTTGTGCTTTCTTTTCTCTCCTCAAGAAAGAGAAATCCAAATCAAGCAGCAGCACTGCTCGAGAACCCAATGGCTTCCCAGCTGACACCTCTGCCAACTCCTCCCTCCTCCTGGAGTTCCAAGGTGCGTCTGGCTGAGCCCCCTCTGACCTGGGGAAAGACTCCAAGGCTGAACATTGCCGGTTCTGTGTGTGCTGTCTGGATGGGGAAGAGCAATGTCTTTCTCCAGTGTGGGGTTGTGCTGATCCACTTCTGGACTGTCCCTGGCCAAACTGTTTGGGTTTGCTGTCAGAAGGAATCTTAATCAACTGTTTTTGGGATCTTCCTGTGGGAGCCGTCACGTGGAACTGGAGGACTGGGGGTTCCTGTTCCCCCTCTCCACTCCCTGCTGGGGAGAGGCATGCCTGCAGCCAGGCCTGCTGCTTCCAGCAGTGACTTCCCTGGACCTTAGGATGAAGGGGCAGAGGATGTCCCTGGCCTGGTTTTTGGTCAAGGTGCTGTGGTGCAGCCAGACAAGGCTCTGGCAGTGCCAGAGTTGCTGCTGGCCTGTGCCCAGCCTCTTCTCTGGGCTCCTGGTGTGGCTAAGGAAAACCAGGGAATGTGCTGGCCCTTCCAGGACATGCAGTGAGGTTGTACTGCAGGTGTGCAGTTTGGGAAGGTGTGTGCCAGGCCTGCCTTCCCATTTGGAGGCAGATGCTGAGCATCACTGCTGGTTCTGCATCGCAAACAGAGGAGGAACAAAACCCTGGTAACACAAGCAGGAAGTTCCTGCCCTCAGAGGCCCGGGGCTCTCAAGGGCTGCAGACATGAGACTTGGCAGTGCAGCCCCTTTGCCTCCTGCTTTGTTGCACACCCTGGGGTCTGTCTGCTCAGACTCGTTCCCTCTCCCCTGGCCAGTTGTGTCTGTGATGCCCCTGGTGTCCTGGTGCACAGCCCTGTGCCCAGCAGCCCTTGTGCTGACAGGGCACAGTGAATCCCCCGTTCCACTCCTCTGACAGTGCTCTGCCTTTCTCGGCGAGACCCCGGCTCACAGTGCCGCACTCGGCTGCCCGTGCCCCCGGGTCAAGGTGCTCTCCTTCACCAGGTGCTGTTTCTGCAGATGAGAACAGCAACCAGAGTTCCCTGTCTGACGTGTACCAGCTCAAGGTGGACAGCAGCCCCAACTCCAGCCCCAGTCCCCAGCAGAGCGAGTCCATGAGTCCTGCCCACACGTCCGACTTCCGCACGGACGACTCGCAGCCCCCCACCCTGGGGCAGGAGACCCTGGAAGGTGGGTGCTGGGCTGGGAAGGGAGCAGGGGAATGGCAGGGCCTGGGGAAGGCCACGTTGGAGCTGTTGGTGGTTTGGTGTGTGGCCGAGGCACTGCTGGAAGTGGACAGGGCAGTGGGGACTTGTGTCTTGTGCTGAAGGTCCTGTCCTGGCTCAGCACTGAGCTGGGTGCTGGGTCTGCATTGCTGTGAACCATCCTGTTCTCCCCAGAGCCCTCCCTGCCTTCCTCAGAAGTGGCAGACGAGCCTCCCACTCTCACAAAGGAAGAGCCAGTCCCCCTTGAGACTCAGGTAAGGGAAGGGCATCAAAACCACCTCTAAATGTACACGGCCCCTTTCACCCTCATTGCTGCTCCCTGCACCAGAAACATCTGGATGGATGGACTTGCTCTGCAGTCCCAAAGTGCCCCCCAGGGACTCCCCAAATCTTCTGGCTTCCTGAGCTGTCCCGTCCCCTGGTTCACATCAGGCCTTGAAGTGTGGATGGGAAGGATCAGGGAGCGATGTTGGGGTTTGGGAAAACGACGATTGTGGCGGGCTCCAGGGCTGGAGTGGGTTCCCATTGCTGGTGCCCTGGGGTTTGCATACAGGTGACAGCCCGGGGTGTCCCCAGGGTGTGACAGAGCCTTGTCTGGCTGTGCGTGGCTCAGTGTCACTGCCCGTGACCTCTGGCTCTTGCAGGTAACTGAAGAGGAGGAGGACTCCGGTGCGCCGCCTCTGAAGAGATTTTGTGCCGACCAGAACTCTGTGTGCCACACGGCCTCGGAGAGCTGAGCCTGCCCGGCACCCTCGCCAGCCCCTCGCAGAGCTGCCTGGCCCCCGGCACCGGCGCTTCCCCCCAGCCTGCCCCTTCCCCAGCGTCGGGGCTCCCACCACTCGCATCTAGCCCGCCCTGCCCCGCCCTGTCCTGCCCTGCCCTGCCCGACGGACGGGGCCACCGCCAGTACCTGCGAATCTGCCTCTATTTATTGGCTCCCTCTCTCCCTGCTCCGTGCCCTCGAGCTGCGGGGCTCCGCTGGGTGGGCTGCACGCCTGGGGTGGGAGGTTCTCCATGGGGCTCCCTGCTCTCCCGTGGTCTGGCAGATGCTGTTTGCCTGCTCGTGGCTGCCCTGCCTGCCCTTCCCTGGGCGCTGGGAACGGGAGAGCTGCCTCCCGCCTGCTCCAGGTGATGTTTCCACTCTGTGGTGGGCGCAGGCGGTGCTGGGGGCGGGGTCAGTGGGGGGAGGCCGGCAGGGACCCGCTGGGACGCTGTGCAATAAGCTGCTGGTTTAAGCCATTGGTGTTGGGAGAGAGGGGAGCGCTTTCCCCTCCCGGAGGGCAGGTACTGGCCGGCCTCGGCTCTGCCCCCCGGGAGCCGGCAGAGCAGGGGGAGCCGCTGCCCTGTGCCGGGGGTCCCTGCCCCTCGTACCCGCCGTCCCCGGCACCGGGAAGGACGCGCGGCAGGTGCCGGAGCCCCCGGGAAGCGCTCCCTGCCCGGGGCTCTGCTCCCCCCAAACCCCGCTGCCCCCCAGCCCCGCTCTCCCCCCGCCGCCACTGCATGTCCCGCCGAGTCTGTCATCCAGCCTGGCGAAGCCGAAGGCGCGGCCGCGCGTGGAAGTGGAAAGTTATTTTAGCACTGAATAGAATATTTTTAAAATTAAACTATTTGAAATACAGATGCAGAGTGCGCTGTGTGAGGGGCGGGGAGGGAAGAGCAGGGAAGTGGAAGTCGCCGCTAGAGGGGACCGCGCCCAGACTTACTTTGTCCCCGGGACTTTCCATCCCCGAGCCCACGGAGCTGGCCCGGAGCCCCCATCCCCCGGGAAGGTCGGTCAGCACCAGCTCAGGGTCCCCCATCTCCCCTCCCCGCCCACCTCCGAGGCCGCTGTCGGGGCGGGCCGAGCAGAGGAGCCCGGGGCGGCCCCTCCGAGCTGTGCAGCGTCCCCGGCTGCTCCCTCACTGCTGCTGCACTCCAGGAATGTTTTCCTTAAGACAAGTTTAAACACTGCAGGAGGGCACCTTTACCTGAGTGCGCCGAAGGGCTGCCGTGACACGTGTCACCTGAAACCGGCACTGACAGCCTCGGGTATAACACTTGGCAGGGTTTAGGTCTTCCTTCTCCTCAGACCTTTGGCTGCACTGGAAATTTCTTTCCAATTCCTTGGAAATTCCTATTACTCCAGAAACGCTGGCCCTTGCAAGGCCCTCCCACTTTCTGATCTGGAATTCTGGCCACATAAATACGAGAGATCTCAAAGTCAGAAAAAGCATTTTATTACAGAGAAGCAGAAAGCTGAAAATTGTACAAAAGCCTCCATCAAAAAAACTTTTTTTTTTTTTACCCTGGGCAAATATGACATTATCGTGTCACTATTTATCCAGCTGTAAGAAATCTAATGTCAGAGTAGGCAATTATAGACACCACGTTACAGACACTGGCAAAGCTGCAGCAACAGTCGGAAACTGAGACAAGAAGAAAAGATGTAATTAGGTGGTAGATTCTCAACAAGGTTTTGACAATCAGAGTTTGAGGAGTCACACGGCTGATGTCACATTTGTCATGAGAGTAAGAACTGGGCTGTCAACAACACACTCTGTTGCAGCAGCTGGTGAACTTGAACCCTTCAGGAGTCCTGTTAGAATGAGGAAATCTTGGTGAC
>NW_020885118.1:36783-57984 GCF_003945725.1 Corapipo altera
AAAGAAAAGATGTAGTTAAGTGGTAGATTCTCAACAGGGTTTTGACAGAGTTTGAAGAGCCACACTGCTGATGTCACATTTGACATGACAGTAAGAATCGGGCTGTCAACGATACACTCTCCTGTAACTGCTGGTGGACTTGAACCCTTCAAGAGTCTTGTTAGAATGAGGAAATCTTGGGGATCCACTACAGTTTCTGATTGTGATATCATATTCCTTGTGTAACAGCTCATGGTGTCTAGTGTTGGCTCTGGACACTGTGCAGAGCAGAAGATTGAGATCTTGTGAAATGTCAGCGTGGATGAGAAACGATCTTCCTCATCCAAATAAACATGCATTAGGTAGGTGGAGCACATGTATTAGATAGGCAAGTTCATGTGAATTTTTCTATATAAAAGATATAACTTTCTACACCTTGGTGTGCTTGATTTGTGGAAACCTTGTGCTGGTTTAAAGGTAAACCGGCAGGGGAAATGCATTCAACTCAAAAGAGATTATAAGAATAACAATTTAATAAAAATAATACAATTATACAGATGAACAATTGGTTTTAGTCCACAAAAACCCAGATGTATAACCCAGCACCCTGGGGCATGTTGTTCATTGGCTCCTGTGCTGAGCCCCACATGGTCCCCTGAGTCCAAAAGTAAAAGTAGAGGAAAAAACCTATTGGTGCGAGTGATGGTCGAAGTCCTGTGGAGAGTAGTGGTCTCAGTCTGGTTGAGAGTAGTAGTCGCAGTCCGGTTGAGGTTCTGGTCCTCCTCTGGATCCCACAAATGGTACCAGAAGTCCCAAGACCCCAAGATTGTATACCCTCAGGTTCAGGCAGGAATGGCCAATACCTCCCCCATGCCAGGGAGTTCCACAATGGGTGATTGTGAGTCACGGGTGTGAGAACAGGGACAGACTCCTCTCACAGGCGTCCTAACACCCGGCTTATAGCCTGAGGGGTCGGGTGTGCTCTGGGCGGCTGCTGCAAATGGTCTATTGTTAACAGTTTCTGGGAAATGACGTGCAGGGTGTAGAATACACAGGTTGGGTTACACCCACATAGTGATGAACTGGTCTAAGACAAACCTCCACCTTGCACCCTGCACAGAATAAACGTTTCCTTTATAAACTAGATTCTATGTCTGTGTTTAGAGAGCTCGTAAAATTGGCAACAGTGTGAGGGTGCTGGTGGTCTCCATAAAGATGCCCTTTCCCTGGCACCCACGGATGGATTAGGAAGGGGGTAGGGTTTAGGCAGCTCCTCACACACAGGTTTGGGATGGAGGTCCATCCACAGAGTGACGGGGGCCCTGCAGCACATCCCTTCACCATTGCTGTGGGGCTGTCAGGATAGGGGACTTTGTCCTGGGGCCTATTGCGGGGACATGTGGGGGATCCCTCACAGAGAGGCTGTGGGACCCTCATACGGAGGGATGTGGGAGACACCCCCCAATGGAGGCCATGGGGACCCTACAGGTGCCATAGGGACCCTCATATGGAGAGATGTAGGGATCCCCCCGTCACACGGAGGAATGTGGGGACCCCTCTCACACGGAGGAATGTGGGGACCCCTCTCACACGGAGGGATGTGGGGACACCCCTCACACAGAAGGATGTGGGGGATCCCCCCTCACACGGAGGGATGTGGGGACTCCCTCAGGTGCCGTGGGGATCCTCATACGGAGTGATGTGGGGACTCCTCTCACACGGAGGGATGTGGGGACTCCTCTCACACGGAGGGATGTGGGGACACCCCTCACACAGAAGGATGTGGGGGATCCCCCCTCACACGGAGGGATTTGCGGATCCCCCTCACGCAGAGCGGGCCCGGCCGTGCGGGCGGCTCCGGCCGCGGGGGGGCGCTGCCCGCCCGTGCCCGCCCGTCTCCGCAGAGCGCGGCCATGGCGGGCGCCGTGCGGGGCCCGGGCGGGGGAGGCGCCGTGTGCCGCTCCCGGGACCCCGCCGTGTACCGCTCCCGGGACCCCGTCCGCAACCTGCGCCTGCGGTGAGCACCCGTTTGCCCCCGGCCCGGCCCCGGCGGCCCGCACAGCCCTGACGCTCCGCTCCCTCCCCGCAGGGTCCGCATCCAGCGGGTCGCGCCCGCCGGGCCCGTCCTGCCGCAGGCGCCGTCGCCGCTCGCCGGCCCCGAGCGCCCGGGCCGGGCCGGCAGCGCCGCCGGGGAGGGAGCGGTGCCGCTGGCGGTGATCCGGGCCTCTGCCGCGGGCGCCCGGCGGCCCCCGGAGGACGAGGAGGAGGAGGCCGAGGTGGGGTGGCAGGAGAAGCTCTTCAGCCAGGTGGGTGCGCGGAGGGGGCGGGAGGGGCTTCACGGAATGGGTCAGGTGCGAGGGGATCACGGAGGTCATCCAGTCCGACCCCCCCTGCACAGGCATGGTTCCCTCAGCATGGTGCTCAGAAATGTGTGCAGTCGGCTTTGGAATATCCCCAGTGAGGAGACTCCACACCCTCCTGGGCAGCCTGTTCGGTGCTCAGTCACTGCGCAGGGAAGTTCTTCCTCATGTTCAGGTTAAACTTCCTGGGTATCAGTTTCTGCCCGTTGTTTCTTGTCCCGTTGCTGGGCATTCCCGAGCAGAGCCTGATCCAGCCTCTGACACCTCCTTGCAGTCACTGATAGACATTGATGAGGTCCCCTCTCAGCCATCTCTTCTCAAGGCTGAACAGCCCCAGCTCCCTCCGCCTTTCCTCATAAGGAAGATGCTCAGTCCCCTCATCATCCTCACAGCCTCTGCTGGACCCCCTCCAGGAGCTCCATGTCTCTCCTGTAGTGAGGAGCCCAGAACTGAACAGGCTGGGGTGAATTCCTGACACCCTTTCTGCACCTCCATGTGGGCTCCCCTGTTTCAGGGTGAGCTGCTGTGCCTGAGCCCTTCCAGGCGGGCATTGGTGGGTGCTCTTGGCTGCCACGTGCCTGAGCAGTGTGGGAGCTGCTCCAGAGCTCAGGTTATTTGATGGGATTCCCAAAGAGTCTTGTCTCTCTGGTGGCTTTGGAAACCGCAGCTGAAAGGTGTGTGTGGCTCTGCCAGTGCTGGTGAAAGGCGGCTGTTGTGCTTTACCTGTGGTGCTGTCAGTTTGAGGTGGATCTGTACCTGAATGAGTCAGCCTGCCAGACTCCCCTGGACCGGCAGTACCATGAGGAGATCCGGAAACTGGAGAAGGCTGGAGGTCGGAAGAACTATCGCATCTTCACCTACACCGACCATGACCGATTCACCAACCTAGAGGAGGTACCAGCTCCTGGTTACTCTGTGTCCATCAAAACTTCCAGGCCTACTGCAGAGGGAACATTTGTTGGTTCTTGGCCCTGCAGAAGCCAGGCAGATACCCTGAGTGCAGGAGAAAGCACTGCTGCAGAGCAGCTTCACCTGGTGCCCCAGACTTGGAGTGGGGTGTCCCTGTTTCAGAGCAATGGTTGGGACAGCTCAGAGGGACTCAGTTTTGTAGCACTGCTCTGTAGGTAGCTCACAGGGTGGAGTGAACTGTACTTTGCCACCAGAACAGTGAAGGAATTCTGCAGTCATTTAGAAGTTTGTGCTTGCCTGTGACCGTGTACATACCTGTTCCTTCTCCAAGAGGAGAGGTGTGTTTGGGAAAGATGTCCCAGTACAATTAAGTTAGTTCCTGTCTGTTTTCTCTTGCAGCTCTGCCAGAAGGTAACTGACTCTGATCATGAGGTGCCCTCGTATCTGGCTGAGAGGATGGCCAATGTGAGGAGGAGAAGACAGGACCGTAGGCCAGTGTGAGTGCAAACTGGGGCTCAGAGCTTGCCCATGCAGGTTTCCTGGTGCTGGGGCCCCAGCTGTGGATCAGCCTGGTCTGTGGGAGCGGGAGGCTTTGAGCTGTGTCACACATGGAATCCAGCAGTGGGACTCCTCGTCGTGGGGGGGTTGATGCTGCTGAGCTGAGCTGTGACTGGTGCTGTTCCGTTGTTCACAGAGAAGCGAGTTCTCTGAAGTCGAAAATCATCACCTGGGAACCCTCGGAAGAATTTATAAAGAACAATCATGTGATTAACACACCTGTCCAGACCATGTACATCATGGGGGACTTGGGACCTTATGGGAAGTAAGTAAAATCCTGAAGAGATCTAACTTTCCCAAAAGGAAACCCATCTTCGCTCCTTACTCAAATCTCCTGTTTCTTTCACTAGTTAAGGGGAGAAAATTCCAAGAGCTCAGTAACCCAGGCTGCAATTTCTTTCTGCCTCTTTCCTCACTCATTTGGGAGGTAGCTGAGTGTATCCCTCCAAAATGCTTTTAGGAAAGTATGTGTGTGTTTATTCCCTTCTGTACTTCCATGTGCCTTTACCAGCTCTGCTGTTCCAGGGCACGAGAGAGTCTGTGCTCTCTGTTTAGGCTGTGTTTTCTTGATTTCTTCCTTTAGGCTTGGTCACAGAGAGTATGAACATGTTCTTTGCACAATCAAGGTGGATGGCAATGGGGTGATCACTGTGAAGCCTGATTTCACTGGCACAAAAGGACCCTACCGGTGAGTGGGACAGGGCTGGGACCTCTCCTGGGACTGGTACTGGGGGCTGAAATGTTTGTTTCCTGATCACCCTTCAAGCACAGGATCAGCACTTAAATTGAGAGATATTTTTTATATTTATTCCAGAGATTTCTAAGAAAAGCTTATTGTCTCCTTGTGCCTGGGGCCACTTCATGTGTGACTGTGGGGCTTTGGTGCCAGTCCCTAGGGATGCAGGTTATCATAGAATCATGGAATGGTTTAAAGGGACCTTAAAGATCCCATCCACCCCCTGCCGTGGGCAGGGACACCTTCCACTAGACCAGATTGTTCCAAACCTGGCCTTGGATACTTCTAGGGATGGGACAGCCACAGCTTCTCTGGGCAACCTGTGCCAGGGCCTCCCCACCCTCACAGGGAACAATTTCTTCCAATATCTAACCCTTGCCCGCAGTCAGTGTGAAGCTGTTCCCCCTTGTCCTATCACTACATCCCCTTGTAAAATTATGTTACGTATATGCCAGACACAAATGAGTCTCCCTTTTTGAGGGAATGATGCTGGCAGGCACCTGGGAGGAAGGAAAGGGCTGTGAGTGCCCTTGGGAGCGAGGAGAGGGCTGTGAGTGCCTTTGTCTCACTGCAGAGGCCTGGTGGAGGGGACACTGCTGGGTCAGGGGACACTGCTGGGTCAGGAGAGCCCTGTCGATGCCTGTGCCTATTCCCTGCATAATGGAGGAGTTTTTCCCATGTGTTTTGGGGTGCTGCAGGATCGAGCTGGATGGAGAGAAGCGAGAGGTGTGGGAATACACCATCGAGAATGCCTCTGCCCAGGTGCAGCCAGAGGAGGAGGAGCGTGAGCAGCGCATGTTCAGAGACGTAAGGACCGGCCACTGAGCGTGTTCACTGGTTCTGAGTGACAGAGGCACTGCCAGACCCTCCTGGCAGATGTAACTGCTAGTGCTGTGCACACCTGAGGTGACAAAATGTCACTGGCAGGGAGCCTCATCATGCCCAGGAATTTTAGAACTCAGACAAACACTCCCTGACTGCTTCATACCTTATGGACACCTTGTCTGTTGTTGTCCTGGCCCTGCCTGCAGTGATCTATGGAGTGAGAACTGATGCAAGAAACCACCCAAATTCGTACCTTCCTTATGTCACCTGCCAGTGTTTTTCTTTCCATTTTGAGCAGTGGGCAGATTCTTCCCTTGATCTTTCTCTTGCTGCCTGTATATTTGTTGACTGATTTCTTGTTACCCATTATGTCCCAGGATATTGGGATATCATTTCATGCCTCGATCTTTCTGAGTTGCCTATTTGGCTATGACAGTTTATAGAAGTACTTAATATTTTAGTTCTTCATTTGTACATTCCCTTATTATTTTTGTGCTCACCAAGGAAACTGTGATTTCCCTATGCTGATCTCTTTCTGTTGACTTCATTGGAATAGTTTGTGCCTGTGTTTTTAAGATGCCACTTAAGATCTGATTCTTCAGAGCTTTTTATCCCTTAAAATTGGCCTTTGAGAAGATCTTTTCTGAAGCTGAAATTCTGTGCAGGGGTTAGCAGTTATGCATCCTTGTTCTATTGGATCCTTACATTCTCTTTATGTGCTGTAACAATTAAACCCCACGTATGCTAAGCCTGGCAGCAATTTAAGTTGAGTTTAAATGATACCCACTACAATTTTTGTGCTAAGTAACAATCAGTATATTCCAAGCCCACTTTTTTGTCGTTGTTGTTGTGTGTGTTTCCAGCTCTACGGTCGGCACAGGGATTACCTCAATGGGCTCGTGGGCTCAGAGTTTGAAATGGTGAGTTCCAGAGGCTGCTGGCAGGGACTGGAGCCTCTGCTGGCCCTGGGGACTGGTGACCTGGCTCACGTGGCTGCCACTTGCACCACAGTCTCCAGAGACTGTTTCATTCTGGGGCAGTGATTGCTATTAACTTCTCAAGTGTCAAAAACTTTTATGTGCCACTTTATGCAAGTTAACAGCCCCTTTCACCCCCAGACTCATTCATAGTTTCCCTTTTCACTGAATTACCCAAACTGCAATCTTTTTTTTGTTCAAATTTTGTTTGCCAAAGTGTGAAAGTTGAACTTTCCAGTACTTTGATAGAGTGTCCCAGCTCGTCCTGTGCTTCCCCCTGCTCCCCCACCCTGGGTAAGTGCAGAAACATGACAGGAGAAACAGGACTATGATTTCTGCAAGTGACTTTTCACTGCATGTTATATCCATCTTGAAGTCTGTAAGAAACTTATTTATGTAATAGTGAACTCCTGCAGTCTGGGATTTGGGGGATTTGATGTCTTTAGAGCCTTTCTCCAGAGGGACTGTTCACTCCCTGGCCATCATTCCTGTCAGGATATCCATGAAATACTGGTGTGAGAGGCTGTTGGGAAAGGATTGTTGAGGTTCCACCAGTGGTCACTGAGCTCTTTTGTCTTGTTTATCTGCTTGTTTTTTCAGCCTCTTCCTGGTACTCTCAGACTTTTTGTGAATGGAGAAATAGGTGAGTCCTTATTCTAAACAGTGATAGGGGCAAATATGGGTGTGCTGGGATGGCTGAGACTATGAATGGTCCAAGGATTCTTGGATCGTAGGCTGGTTCAGAATAGGTGATTGTCTCCCTAGAATCCTTTACTTCCTTCTTCTCCTCCCTATTTCTGCAGACTAAGCCCTTGAGAGGCATTTACAGGATGCAGGTTACAAATGCTGCAGCTGTTCTAGGAAGACCTAGATCTCAAGAAGAGGAGAGCAGATTGCTATAATCTCTATTAACTTCCCAAAGAAACCAGTTAAACATGTGACCTCCCTCATATGGTTAGTGATATGGAGACAGGGCTAGTCTGGAGAGGGAATCTTATCTGAGGATCATCTCCTGGCTTTTTCCAGCTTCCAGCAGTAACAGGTTATTGGTGCTGGCTCTCCCAAAGTCTGCAGCGACTGCTGAAGGAGTTTGTGTTGAAGCAAACAGCTGAAGTTCATTCTCTCTTCTTCTCAGTTTCAGCTCAAGGCTATGAGTATGACAACCTTTATGTGCATTTCTTCCTGGAGCTTCCTAACCGTAAGTATTCCCATTTCCAGCCACATCACAACAGTTTGAGGAATAAAACAGGCTTTGGCTCCTCTGTCAGACCATATCTGCTGGGAGTCAGCAAAAGCTGATGCTGGGGTTGGGATCTAGTCAGAGGTCTTCAGAGCTAAAATGGCAGAACTCAACTGTTTGAACTAAACTCAGGCCTGGGAGAAAGTAGCATCTTCCTTCTCATCACTTCCAGCTCAGACTGGGACACAGAGGTGGTAGTGGTCAGCAGTCTGTCCAAAGTTCATTCCTTGTCCTGCAGAGAACAGCCTTCCTGTCCTCTCCATCACAGCACTGACCTTGTCTGATTTCACTGCTCACCATCCTGTTTTGTGCTGACTCTGACATATTCCATTTTGATGGATAAATAAGGCTCCCAGCACTGACATGCACATCCTGCTGCATGTTCAGGTCCCCTGGAGCTGTGGCTCTGGCTCCCCTCTCTGGTTATACCTGGATGTTTATCCAAAGAGAGACTGCTGCTGCTACTCAGTACATTTAGTTGAGGTTCTGCTTTGCTCTTGAGATGAGTTGGTGCTTTTCATGGAGAGTTCAGGGTGTTCTGAGGAGCAGCCAGTGGCTGGAACAGGACAGGGTGGGACATGCCAAGGGAAAAGTCGTATGAGGAGCAGCTGAGGGAGCTGGGGGGGCTCAGCTTGGAGAAAAGGAGGCTCAGGGGTGAACTTTTCACTCTCTGCAACTCCCTGACAGGAGGGGGGAGCCGAGGGGGTTCAGGCTCTGCTCCCAGGGAACAAGGGACAGGACAAGAGGAAACAGCCTCATGTTGTGCCAGGGGAGGTTGAGGTTGGATATTAGGAAGAATTTCTTCATGGAAAAGGTGGTCAGGCACTGGAAGGGACTGCCCAGGGAGGTGGTGGAGTCCCCATCCCTGGAGGTGTCCAAGGAATGACTGGCCATGGCACTCAGTGCTCTGGGCTGGGGGACAAGGTGGGCATTGGGCACAGGGTGGACTCGATGGCCTGAGAGGTCTTTTCCAACCTCAGTGATTCTGGGATTCTGTGAAATTCCATGTGGGTGTTGTTACTTGTTTCCCCAGTCACTGGAGACTGACACTGTCCTTTGAGCTGCTCTGGTTTGTGAGTTTGGTCTCACCCCAAGCCTTCACCACTGTGTTCACCTTCTCCTCTCCCCTCAGAGTGGTCAAGCCCCCCATTCCAGCAGCTCTCAGGAGTGACACAGACCTGCACCACCAAGAAAGTGGGCTGGGTAAGGACACTTTCAGATCTGCAGAGCAGTTTGAACAGGCAGTCTCTGGAGTGGAACATGTGTAACAAACTACAGCAAAGGACCAGCAAAGGTCCTGACTTGATAGCTCCTTTCAAGAGCAGAGCATGTTTGGGATTCTCCTCATTCTAATTACACTTGCCATTTTTCCAGGGGGCTACTGTCCAAGTAAAACTAAATCAAATAAAGCTACTCCAAAGAAGTTTCTGAAACCTCACTTTTTTCTTCCTTCTGGATGACTGGTTTCCTTTGGAGCTTTGATTTTTGTGTTCTCCAATGCTCTGAGTTAACAAATCATTGTTCTGGCTTGCCTGGGGCAGGAATGCACACAGTCTCTACACTGATTTCCCAAAATGAATTCTTATCTGGGAAGTTGGTTCTGTTCTGTCTCCAGCTCCTCTCCTAGAAAATTTGAATTTTATCAGCTTTTTGATGTCTTTTATGTGATCTAGTTTGCATATTACAGAAACAATTATCATACAACATTTCAATAATACCATTGTTTGAGGTAGTCTGCTTGGCTCCTGTAGAGGTTGTGGCAGTTCAGTAGTTATGCAAGTGACTGAGCTGTCATTTGAGGTGTGTTACTCATTCCCCTTTTCCATTATTTTTAACAGCCTGTTCCATCCACATGGCACTAGGGAGTGTATCCAGGTCCATCCTGCAGCCAGGTGTTTGTTAGTGGGATTGATTGGTCATGTTTGGGCATCATTACCTGCTTTCCACCATTAGTTCCTTTCTCCCTGCTTTCTCTGCTCCCTGCAATGCTGGTGATGAATTCTCTTGTCCAGGAATCTGATCTCTGTCCTGTTCCTCTTCCAGGATAAGGTGGCATACTTTTGCTACCCCTTCACTGTGGAGATGTTTTACACCCTAGAAGATGAAGGTGTGTTTCCTTGTTACTCTGAAATCCTTTGACTCCAGTGCACCCATCCTGCTGTCTGGCCTGTTGGGGATGAAGGAACAGAGGGAGATGTTTCTGGTTCAGCAAAGGTTCACCCTGTCACCACACAGCCCCTAGACACATCCCTGTTTGCCCTGCCCAGGAATCCATTAGCATTTGTATGGATCCATTGATGTTGACCTGCTGCAGGCAGCTTTCTCCAGTTGCAAAACCACTTGGATCTTGGTTTATCTGTCCCAAAACCTGGCGTGCTGGGCTGTGTTGCTGTTCCTGGGATGCTGCAGCAGGAGAACCAGGCAGCTTTTTTGTACACAACTTAAACCCTGTGCTGAGTCTTATGTTTGTAGACAAGCTCAGTGACCTGTGTAATCCTTGTATAGTTCATGTCACTTTGAAACTTCAGCTCTGTTTTAAACTGGGCTTCTCTGCTGCCTGTTCCTGCTGCTCCCTCACCCATCCCATTGCTCTGTGGATGCAATTGCTAGGGACAGCTCTGTGGCCTGCCTTGCCACTTGAATCCAGTGTACAGTTTGGATTTGGGTATTCAACCAGCACTGATGAATTTTCAACCTACAGAAGAAACACAATGAGTTTATTTCTTTGTGGAAAAAAGAAATGCTTGGAGAGATGTAGGAGAATCCAGGTTAATAATCCCCCAGTAATGTTGGGAAAGGTCAGAGATAAACAGGTTCCCCCAGTTGGCATCAGATCATTCATGAAAGATTGTCTTGTCTGCTCAAATTATTGAGGACCGAGTTTGGACTTGCTGTTAAAGATTCTCCCTAATTTTTAACTTCAATAATTCTGTTCTCATCCTCAAATCTGAGGGTTCAGCTTTTACAGGGGAAAATAATCAACCGTAAATCCTTGTAGAAGAAATACAAAAATGACTGTGGTAGAAGGGTGCTGGATTGTGTCCAGAGAAGGGAACAGATGTGGTGAAGGGTCTGGAGCATAAGTCATGTGAGGAGCAACTGAGGGAGCTGGAGGGGCTCAGCCTGGAGAAAAGGAGGCTCAGGAGGGACCTTTTCACTCTCTACAACTCCCTGACAGGAGGAGGGAGCCAGGGGGGGTCGAGCTCTGCTCCCAGGGAACAAGGGGCAAGACCAGAGGGAACGGCCTCAAGTTGTGCCAGAGGAGGTTCAGGTTGGATATTAGGAAGAATTTCTTCTAGGAAAGGGCTTGACAGCATTGGAAGGGGCTGCCCAGGGAGGTGGTGGAGTCCCCATCCCTGGAGGTGTCCAAGGAATGACTGGATGTGGCACTCAGTGCTCTGGGCTGGGGGACAGGGTGGTGATGGGTCACAGGGTGGACTCGATGACCTGGGAGGTCTTTTCCAACCTAAATGATTCTCTGATTCTTTGACTTCCTACTAGTGGTGTTGGACATTTAGCATTTTGTTTCTCAGTGATAATCTCCTTCACAAAGCTGTGACCTGCTCCCCTCCTTGCAGACAGTCTCCCTCAGTGGCCTGTTCTCTACTTCGAGGTCCTATCCCTGGATTTCTGGCAGAGGTATCGTGTGGAAGGATACGGGTCCTTGGTGCTGCCAGCATCTCCAGGTAAAAAACATCCTTGGGGCATTGTTTTAATTGTCTGGGAGAAGGAGTTGAGTAGTTCTTTTGGGAATGAATTCAGCTGGTCCCAGGGGTTCAGTGCACTGAAGGGGGTAATTAGGTGTCTGAGGGGCAGCAAAGAAGGATGGGATGCATCCTGCACCATTCTGCCTTTATTTCGAGGCACATCATGTGTTGCTGTCCTTGCTCCTTTGGTGGTTCCATCACAAAATGTGGTGTGATGAAGCTCTGGGGTGATACTGCACATCACTTTGTGTCCCACATGGGATCTGGGGGTGACCTGGGTGTTGTGAGGAGACGCTCCTGGTGGACAGGGAGTACTTTCAGCGCTGGCTGTGTGATTGGAAGGGGCTGACTCATGGTGGAAAATGTTTGTAGAACATTTTTGATAGTGTGCAGTGTTTTCATTTCCAGCCAGCTGTGGTTTGGGTCAGCATGCTTCCCTCTGTGACTCTGAACAGATCACTGGTCACAGCACCTAAGCTGTCCTCTTGTCCTGGCCCAGGTGTCCACGAGCTCACCATCCCTACCTGGCGCCCCGTGGAGCTGGGGACAGTGGCTGAGATGAGGAGGTTTTTCATTGGGGGATCTCCTGAGCTGGAGGACTTAACCTATGTCCGGGTACCATCGACCTTCAAGGTGGGCTCAGCTGCAGGGAGCACTTCCAAGGTGCTCTCATGCTGGGAAACGGTACATTATGGTCTCAGGTTCAGGATCTGTAGACAGCCTGGACCAGATTTGAACAAGGATGATCTGGTGGTCCTGTCCTTCTCACTAAAGAAATGTCTCCTCTGTGAGACTTGTGGTTCTGAACAGAGGAATGGGCAAGTGCTGAGGCAGAGCTGTGCCTTCTGAGGGGTGAGCATCTTAGAGAAGTGGGGAAGCATGGACCAAAGCTTTGACTTACCCCTGTCTGCAAAGTGTCAAATCAGCGTTTAGCACCAGCTACAGACTCCTGGGTTTCTGTGAGGAATCTGGGCTGTACTGTGCCTGGAATGGCTTCCCCAAGTGAGAAGCCAATGGGTGTGAGGCAGGCAGAAACTTCATGATCTTAAGAAAACTGCAGAGGTGCATGGTGCTGTAATGAGCAAAGGTGATGTTTAGTGCCAGCTTTGTGTGAGAACAAGCCCTGATGCAGTTCTTGAAAACTTCCCCCAGCACTGCACTCTTGGCTTGCAAGTGGTCCTGCCCTCAGCACGGCCTGGAACTATCTGCCCTTCTTTCTGACCTCACAGGGAAGGGAGAGACTGCACACAGGAGTTTGTGCTCCTGTTTTCATTGTGGGGTTGCTCTAACCTGTGCCATCCCTGCAGGGGAAGCGCCTGAGCCGCTTTGGTTTCCGGACAGAGACCACGGGGAGCGTCACGTTCCGGCTGTACTGCCTGCAGCAGTCCAAGTAAGTGCAGCAAAGGGAGCTCCAGGAGCTCCATCTCTTGTGCTGGTGCTCTGGCAGCCCTGACCTGATCCTGCTGTGCTTCTGTGCAGAGCCTTTCTGGAGAGCAGTGCCCTGAGGCAGCGCATGCAGAGCGTACTGGACCGGCTGGGAGGCTTCAGCCAGCAGAGCTCTGTCTACAACGTTCTGGGTAGGGCCTTTGGTGTTGTTCTCACTTTGGCTCACTTGTGCTCCCTTCTTACAGAGTGGGCAGGATATTTCAAGAGAATCCATTACTGTGGGGGTAATTCCCCTCCCTGTGAGCTCTCAGAGTACAGAGGTTTAATATTCTGCTCTAAGCTGGAAACTTCAGGAGGCATCAGCTCTGAGCAGGCAGGAGGGATAACCACTGTGTGAGGGCACAGACTGGGCTGCCCAGTCTTGCCTGGCACTGAACACAGCTGGTTGCACTGAGGCACTGGCCCTGTCCCTAATTCCACTGTGCACAGAGCAAAGACAGTGCTGGAGAACAGGGAGCAGCACAGGCCAGGTGCTTTTACTTAGTCGTAGGAAGTGGGACTCCTGCACCAGGAGAGCTGACACATCCCTGCCTGTCCCTGAGGCTGTCTGATGCATTCTGTCCTGCTGTCACCTCTGTGTTGTAGAGGCCTTCCAGCGGGCACGGCGCCGGATGCAGGAAGCACGGGAGAGCCTTCCTCAGGATCTCATCAGCCCTTCTGCCTCCTCCATGCCCCAGACACAGGACCTGTGAGCATCCTCCCTCCAACACAAGCTCCCTCAGCAGCAGTCACAGTGCCTGGAAGCTTCAGAAGCCCTTCCTTTGTTGTTTTCCCTGGATGGGGGAAGGAGTCTGTAGCACCTCCAGACCCAGAATCTTTGCATTTCCTCAGGTACCTGTGGAAGGAGCACATTTCTTTCAAGGCCCTTTGTTACCAGGCTGTAACAATACAGCCAATTGTTCACATTTCTGCTGAGCAGAGTGAAATACTGACATGGGACCTGTGAACCCTGTAACACCTTTTTCAGGGATTGAGTAGTGAATAATGAGAAAAATTGACATGACTTGGTAAATTTAGTTTTCTTCTTAAAGAAGAGAGTGGTGTTAAGGGATGCTGTTTGATACTAATGAAATGAGTAGATAACTTCTTGAGAAGTGCTGATAATTGTTAGCTATTGTGTATAGGGCAATCAATAGTAAAATGAATTCATCCACCTCTGCCTTAAGACTGATTCATTCCTAGAGAGAGAGCTCTATTCCACATGGAATATATGAAATGAAAGCAAGGGAAGGACATCTGATGGATGGGGGACTGGGCAGAAGGGTTACATTCTGCATTTCCTTGTGTGTGCCCATAAGTTCTGGCTCTGCAGTGATGAGCAGGAGGATTCTTTGTTCAGGAATACAATTGAAAACACACACATTCCCCTTGGCTCATCACAGGGCATTGGCTGGGGCTGGCAGGTTTGCAGGCAGCGAGAGCAGGTGATAACATTTGCACAGCAGCTGAACTTTGAACTGCTTGAGCTGTTCATTTGAGCTCTGCTTTGTTGTTCCTTCTCTGACTGCAGAGCACTGTGGTGCTTCCTGGGGAAGCTTGTTGTGTGTACCCACTTTCTTCTGTTCTTTTCTCATTTTTTCCCCCTGTTATTATTCCTCTCTCAAGTTCAGAGGAGTGAGGCTCTCTTCAAACTGACAGTGCTGTGTTGGTTTGTGCACCAGTCACATTTCCACGTGTTCTCATCTGTTCCAAACATAAAGGATGGGAAGAAAAATCTCAGGCTGAGACTGTGCAGGTCTGAATGTGTCTGTGAATTTAGAATTCACAGACATGATATGAAATAAGAAATGACCATCCTCCTCTTGCTCTGCTCGTTCCTCCTTCACAGGGAACATGAGACTTGTGGTTGCAGCCATGTATGGTGTTGTTAGAACATCCCCCTCCTCCCCAGTGCTCTGTTGTCTTCCTCACTCCCTTCCTGCCATTTTGAGCTTGCCTCAGCCTTCACTGGGAAAACAAACTCCAAAAAGGAGTCAGAATTTGTTTCTTCTTGACCTTTGTCATAATTCCTCAATCTATCTGGCAGCTTGAACCTGGCAATTTCAATTATAAGGGGATTTTTCCTCACTTTCCTTGCCTTCTGCACCTCCTTTTGATGGAGAGGCTGCCAGGATATTTTGGAAGCATGGCCTTTGTGGCAGAGCAGTGTCCTCAGCCTGGAGCTGGGGGATGTGTCTGGTGGCTGTGGAGGCACTGCCTGGAGCTGGAGCAGCAGAACTGAGCTCTGTGTGTGCTGTCATGGCCTGTAACGACTGACCCAGGATGAAAAGCATTCAGTGAGTATGTAACACTCCTTATCTGTTGTAATCATCATTCATGTCGTGGCCTAGTGTGTTTATTACATGCAAATCTTAATTTCCTTCTGGGTGTTTTTGTGGTGCTTATCACCAATAGCTGAACTTCATCTCTCTTGAGACCCTTCTCAGGGTGGAGTTACAAGGTTAAGAGAAACGGTTTTTTAATCAATAAAGCAAAAAAACACCTTTCTGATTGAGATTATGCCAATGGCAGATCATATCAGGTGGAATTTTTGGATGAGATCAGGTTCTTGACTCATTGCCCAGCACAGTTATATGGCAGGATTTGGTGTATTGAGTGCTAGGGTTACACAGAGATGCAGTAAGATTTACATAATGATATTATTTTGCTACTTAAAACTGTGAATAGTGTAAAATCTTGCAGAAACCCGAGAGAGGAAAATTTAGAAATTAAAAATTATTAGAACCAAGCAAGCAATCCTTCCAAAGTAAGAGATTGTTTGCAGTTCTTCACCTTCGTGCTTGTAGCCTCTTTGGCTTGACAGAATAAAGTGGTGCTGATAAAAGCTGGTTTGGAGAGAGCCTTCAGCAAATGTTCTTTGAATTTGCCCTTTTATAAATTAAACTAGCAAATTTCCATATACATGTACATGTATGGAAATGTCACTGATCTTTTAATCACAACTGGCATTTGTGCTCTGAGCCTGCCAAGGGAGCCAGGCTGGAGGGGAGGTCCTGCATCCACCAGGTGTGCACAGCTGGAACAGGAGATGGTCAGAGGGATGGGGCACCTCTGGCACGAGGAGAGGCTGAGAGAATTGGGGTTGTTCAGCCTGGAGAAGGGAAGGCTTTGGGGTGACCCAGTTGTGACCTTCCAGTACCTGAAGGGGGACAACAAGAAAAATGGAGAGAGACTATTTACAAGGGCTTGGAATGACAGGACAAGAGGGAATGGCTTCACACTGACAGAGAGTAGGTTTAGATTGGATATTAGGAAGAAATTCTTCCCTGTGAGGGTGGTGAGGCCCTGGCACAGGTTGCCCAGAGAAGCTGTGACTGCCCCATCCCTGGAAGTGTTCAAGGCCGGGTTGAATGGGGCTTGGAGCAACCTGGGCTAGTGGAAGGTGTCCCTGCCCATGGCAGGAGGATTGGAATTAGATGATCTTTAAGGTCCCTTCTAACCCAAGCCATTCTGTGATTCTACGATTCTGTGGCTGGATTGGGGTCGTGCATCCACCAGATGGGCACAGCTGGAACAGGAGATGGAATAGGAGATGGCTGTGGGGACAGGCAGGAGGGGAGCCCAGTGCCCTCTCTGGAGCCATGAGGAGCTTCCTGCCCAGAAATGTCCCTACAGTTTACACTGGAGGGGTGCCTGTGCAAGGAAACTTGGCAGGAGAAGGGAGAGGAAGGACCATTGTGGGTGCACAAGAGCTTAGGGTAGATGGGAACGAGTTAATGGAACAGGGGAGCCCAGAACTGAAGGTGGAGGGAGGCTGGAGGGCAGGAGGAGCCTTTGCAGCAGGCACAGGTATTGCTGCAGACTCTTGCAGGGCCCAGAGTAGTGGGTCTGGCAGTGAGACCTGGGGGTCTCTGTCCCAGTGTGTGGCCAGCAGCCCCCCTGCTCTGGCAACACCAGCTCCAGCAGCATAGCTGGTTTCTCTGGGGCTTTGTCTGCTTCTTACTTTGGGCACACTGAAGCTGTGATGGGTTTTTGAATGCCAGCTGAACTGCCAGCTGAATGGGCATCTCAGTCTGAGTCTGAATCCTGCAGCCTCACCAGCACTGTGGGTGCGTGGGGGCAGGAGCCCCTCGGGTCTTCTGGGGTCTCATTCCATGAGCTGTGCAAACAAAAGGGAATGGTAGGAATGGTGGGTAGAAAGGCTGTGGGCAGTTGTCAGTGACAATCAGCATCCATTAGAAATTCCAGTGAAAATGTAACAGAAAAAGAAAAGCTAGAGATGAGTCATTCACGTGATGGGAACAGCTTCCCACCAAAGTCAGACCGCAGGAATGGGATTGCTCTCCTTCGAGGAAGATTTGGGCTGTGGTAACTCCAAACTAGGGACTTGCTAGGAAACCTCCTTGCTCCTTTGGCTTGGCCCCATCCCAGGGCTGGGGATGTGTGCTAGGAGATGCATCCTTCCTTTGGGAAGGATGCTGGGATGCTGGGATGTGCACCGGGAAGGGTGTTGGGGAAGGATCTTGGGGATATGCACCAGGAGGGGTGTTTGGGAAGAACGTGGGGATGTGCACCAGGAAGGGTGTTTGGGAAGGATTCAGGGATGTGCACCAGGAGGGGTGTTTGGGAAGAACGTGGGGATATGCACCAGGAAGGGTGTTTGGGAAGGATGCTGGGATGTGCATCAGAAAGGATGTTTGGGGAAGGATCCTGGGGATATGCACCAGGAAGGGTATTTGGGAAGGATTCTGGGATGTGCACCAGGAGAGGTGTTGGGGAAGGATCCTGGGGATATGCACCAGGAAGGGTGTTTGGGAAGGATTCAGGGATGTGCACCAGGAAGGGTATTTGGGAAGGATCCTGGGGATATGCACCAGGAGAGGTGTTGGGGAAGGATGCTGGGATGTGCATTGGGTGGGTTGTGTGGGAAGGATTCTGGAGCGTGCATCGGGAGGGGTGTTTGGGAAGGACCCAGGGCTGTGTCCACAGTGGAGCTGCAGCCCCAAGCAGAAGATCTGTCCTTCCTCTGCCTGGTGTGTGGGGAGGGAGAGGAGTATTTTATGTGCACCATGGGCTTTAAGTGGTCATTTTCAAACAACTACCAGAGGCTGATTGTTGGATCAATATATTTTAATTTTAGCCACGGGGTTGGAGTAGCAGAGGAAGGCTCCTGGCAGCAAAGGGAAGCTCTGGGTTGCTTTGCCTCTCACCCCCCTGCTGCCATTTTATTAATGCTCATTGTCCTCCCAAGGTGCAGCCCACGTTCTCTGCAGTTAATGTCAGTATTTCAATGCAAGGCAGAGTAGAGCTGACCCGAGCAAAATCCCACTTCATCGGATCAGTCAAGAAATAAGTGTCCATGTGCCCTGTTCCTGCACTGGAATGATTGCTTTGGTTTGATTGAATTTCTCTCACTGCTTTGGTTTGAGCAGGTTTTTAAGTGCACCCAAGTGCCGTGTAGGCTGGAGGTGCTTCCCTTTCTCTCTCATCTGTCAAAATCATTTTCTGGAGTAACACAAAAAATCAGAAAGGACTGACGGAATCAGACTTCGCTATAATTTATTCACAAGTTCTTGTACTTAAAAATAAAATCATCTGACTTTCACAACAGTTGGGAGGATTTCTACAATGTGTGAAAGTGAAACTTGTCTTGGAGGTGTGTAATTCAGGTTGTTTCAAGTTGCAGACCTGAGAATGAGAGGATCATCCTTTGGGAAGGTGGGAAAGGTGGGTTTCCCATGACTTAATGTGACCTTAGAAAGCCAGAAAGGTCGAGCTGGACATCAAGGTCTAGTCCCCGGCTTTCCTTCAGGCAGCATCACTGTGACTGTTTTTCAGCCTGTTCCTTACATGAAGATAGAGACTACAGATCATCCCTGTCACATGTTTTATTTTCCTGTGCAGAACACTGGCAGTGGCAGCTTGTGCCTGTTGTCAGGCTGCTGCTGGAGGTGTGAGGAGAAGGAGGGAGCCCCTGATTCCTGCCAGGTGGTTACTGTTTCTCCAAGGGGTTCCCGTCCAACACTGCCACTGCCTGGGAGATCTTGTTCCCTCTGCTCATGTACTTGTGAGCACCATGATGCTCTTACAGCTCTGGACATGTCATTGGGAATGAGAGACCAGATGGAGGCCACAGTTTCCTGCTGCTGCTGGAAACACTGAGCACTTCCAATGTCCAACTTTTTCCACCATAGATGTGCTCTCCCTCTTCCCCTTGGTCACCTCTCCTTCTTCCTTTCCCTTCTCCTGTCCTGTTTTGACTTTTTCAGTCAGTCCAGGCTGACAGGGCACAGATCTTCTATACTTTCCCAATGCCTTTCTGGGTGTCCTGCCTCAAAATCTGCAGGTTGTGGCATGGCTCTCCTTCCTCCCAATCCCCGTTTCCTGATATGAATTGGCCCCAGGAGTCCTGTCCTCAGAAAAGGCATGGCACAATATCCTCCTGTCCTTGGGCACAAGGGATTACAGCCCATGTTAGCTGTCCAAAAGTGACTTTTTAATGGCTGTTGGCATGGAGACAAGCATTTGGAGCAATGGCCACTGGCATCATCCCTGCTCCCCTTGTGCAGGGAGAGGCAACTTCCAGCTGGATCCGCTTCTGACTATGGTCGTAGGGGCCTTTCCCTGCGCTGCTTCTGCCCTCCCTGGCACATCCCTGTGGGCACGGGCAGTGGGGTGCAGGGGTGGGCCTCATCCCTGCCTTGCCTCTGAGATCCTGTCTCTCCCTTGCCACAGGACTTGGCCTGTGTTCTTGGCAGTGAGAACTCCTCCCTGGCTTCCCCAGCCCTGCTGTGCTCAGTGGCTCCGGTCTGTCCCTCCCTGAACAGCTTTCCAGTCTATTCCTCGACAAATTACTTCTAGCAGCTGCTCCAGGATTTCTGTCCTCTGCCTCTATAGGCAATAGTGTCCCTGAAGTGACAGCAGCGGCTGCAAAATGAATGAATGAGGAGCTTCAGGTGGTTTCTGAGCTGCAGCAAAGCTCTGGATTTCCATTGTGTCCACACTGTCATCCTCACTCCTAGCCAAGCCCTTGCTTTTCTCTGTGTTTCTGGTGAGGATTAATTCTGCACCCTGTTGTGTGTGCCTGAGCTCTTTTTTCCATCAACAGTCGTGGTCCTGTCTCTTTGATGGAAGTCCTTAGGAACGGCAGGATCGATTTTGGATCCACCGCAGCTGCACCAGCCATCCTCCTGCAGCCTCTGCTCAAAACACTTCTGTAATTCCTCATGTGTCCTCGGGTTTCTCTGCTGCATTTTGGGCTGCCTGACTCACCTGAAAGCCCATCAATACGCTGAGTGCTGCAGGCACTGTTCCAGGGAGCTGTGCCTCTGACTCCCTGGGTTTGCAGCCCCTGTTGCTCAAGGCACGGGTGAGGAGCTGCCTGACCCCCTCCAGGAGCCCACATGAACCCAGGGCCCTTGGGGGGGTCACACCCCCAGCCCTGTCACAGTTCTTGGTGTCAGAAGCTGCTGTGTCCCTTGTCCCAGCCTCTGCCACACAGCAGAGCAACCTGAGGTGGGTGGTGGCACCCAGCACGGAGGGGACCTGCATCCTCCCTGGAGGTGGGAAGCTGTTGGGACTGGAAGTAGGGAAGGGTGTTGTGTAGCAGGCAGGAACCTTGCAAAGTGGGAATGCTGCCTTTCATGGTACTCCATGAAGCTTGGGAGAGGAGGAAAATGTTTAACTGGGAGCCTCTCAATGGGATTTGGCTAAAAAGGTCCTTCAGGTGGAGGTGGGGTGGTCCTGCTCAAGGTCCTGTGTGGAGGAGGGTGCTGACCTGTCCTGCTGGAGGGTCCCTGCTCTGGCAGCCCCGTGTTAGTACTGGAGATCCACCCAGCGTGTTGAGCTGTGGCAGCGTGGAGGGAGCTGAGTGTGGGGCCACAGGCAAGATGAGCTGTTTGCTCTATCAGGGGAACGTGCTCCAGTGTGGTGATGGAAAAAAGCATGGTCAGACCCATCCCCAGTCTCAGCTGGGACAGCCAGAGTGTGGTGTCCTGGCTCTGGGGAGAGGTGAGGACAGAGAGCTGGGTCTGGAAGGCTTCATCCTTCTCACCTGCCTTGGGGAAGGGTGAGTGTGGAGGGACTCGAGGAGGTGACACCCTGTCCGGGCAGAGGCTCAGCCCAGGGTCCTGCTGTGAGGGCACCTGTTGGAGAAAGTGGGGCGATGGCTGTCTGGGAGCAGGGAACACACTTGGGATGTGGAGGACTGCACGGAGTTTATTATGGGATATTTTAGAGAGAAAGAAAAAGTGGGAAAGGGATGGAGCCTAATAAGTCAGGGAAAAAACAAGCGTGGGACAGCACGGGAACGCTGGGGCGGCTCTGGCGGACCCCGGCGGGGCTGTCCCTGCGGTCTGAGCTCTCCCGGAGGAGCGGGAAGGGGGCCCGGGGGTACCGGGGTCCGACCCCGCATGTCCCCGCTGAGGCCGCGAGGGGGCGCCACGTCCCAGAGAGGGACCCGCACCCGCGGAGGGGTCACAGTGCGGGACAGTGCGGGGTGAGAGGGGGTGAGGGACAGTGCGGG
>NW_020885118.1:57994-58060 GCF_003945725.1 Corapipo altera
CAGTGCGGGGTGAGAGGGGGTGAGGGACAGTGCGGGACAGTGCGGGGGGTGCGGGACAGTGCGGGG
>NW_020885118.1:63060-100262 GCF_003945725.1 Corapipo altera
CCCCCCAGTGCCCCCCGCTGCCCGTGACCCGGACCCCCCTCGTTCCCCCCGGGGCCGTGGGGGTGCTGCCGCCCACGCGTGGGAGCAGCGGGGGTGGCCGGGGGCGCAGAACCGTAAATCCCGGGGCGCCACCCGATGTCACCCCCCGGCCCTCGCTCTGCTGCTTTTTCTTGGTGGCTTTTTAATTACTTCACCATCGGGGCTGCCTGGGAGGGAGGAGGGATCTGTCCCTGGCAGGGGGGACCATGCCGTGCAGCGGGGGGCAGTGGGGACGGCTGTGGGTGGCCAAGCTGGCTGTCCCGCAGGGATCCCACCGGCATCGCTGGGACGGGAGTTTGGCTCGGTCTGGAAAACAACAGGAGGATGGAGCTGGGGTGACGCCAGCAAGGGACCGAGGGGGGTGGCTGTTGGGGATAATGGGGTGACTGCCGGGGTGATTGGGTGGCTGTGGATGCCCAGGGGTGGCTGTGGATGGCCAGGGGTGGCCGTGGATGCCGGAGGAGGGAGGGGCTATATAAAGAACAGCTGCCCCCCCCCCCGCTCTGCCTGGAAAGCACCCAAACATGGGGCTCTGTCTCCACCACCAGCACAGGCTGTGAAATGGGATTGGAAAATAGGCTTTTTAATAATAATAGTAAAAAGCAGCCTCGTGAATGTCCTCTTGGCAGCCGGTGCTGGCTGAGAAGTGATGCCATGGAGTATTTTAAAATCTCTCCGTTCCTTTAAATACGCCTTAAGAAAAATAAAACGTGTTTTCGCCTCACTCCCACTGCTGCTCCTTATTCATCAGCCTCATGCTGAGGGTGCAGCATCCTTCCCAGGGGGCTCCTGGGGATGGAGGTCTGCTTTCCAGCATCCGGATGCCCTGGATCTGAGTGGTTGCTCCCCTGGCAGAGCTGCAGGGAGTGGGGCAGCGTGTGGGCAGCGTGGGTTTGCAGTGTGGATTTACAGCCTCCGTGGTGGCGGGCACCAGGGAGGAGCAAGATGCTGCAGTGGACAGAGAGTCAGGAGCGTTTGGGCTTGTTTTCTCTGTGCTGCCTCATTAATAGCCTGGTCCACTTCTTTCTGTATTAATGCAGTGTCTAAATTCTGCCAGGGATGATAAAAAAGAAGGATTAATATAAAAAGAGTTGGCATTGTTGGAGCAGAGGAGGAGATGCAGGGCGGTCACTGCTGTGCAGAACAAGAGCTCCATGTCTTAATGGGATTTTTAAAATGGTACTTGAAATTCAAAATGCTAATCCCAGCTCTTTTCTGAACCTTCAGGCTCCGGTTGGGATCAGACTCACTGGAGCTTATCCAGTGCCCTTGGTGGGAGTCGTGTCCCCAGGCCTGCTCTGAACCAGGGACGGGAAATTTAGCTTATGGCTGAAACATGTCCTCTTGTGGAGGAGAGCAGCTGAGGATGGGCCATGCAGGATGCCTGGGACGAGGCTGAGCAGAGCTTTGCTCACAGTTGCCCCTGTGTAGGTGCCACAGCTGTGGCCAGGGGTGGTCTTTCCTACCTATCTGGAGCGGGGCTGGAGCTGGTCCCCTTTCCTAACACCCCCAGAAGCAACCCCAATGACATGATGTGTGTGTGTGCAGGACTCTGAGGGTCCCACACTGCTCCATCCTGCCAGGGATGTGGCAGCTGTTTGGATGAGACATTGGGATTTCCAGGGCATGACACAGGTCCAAATGGTAAAATAATTATGAATGATGTTTTGAGAGCAGGGAAATGTGCCAGTGTCATAGGATCATGGAGTGGTTTGGGTTAGAAGGAACCGTACAATTTGAACTCCCCAGCTGTGGGTAGGGACACCTTTTTATGGGATCCTTTCCTCCTGAGCCCATCACTCCCCTCCCACAGCTGTTTTTGGGTGCCTTTCTCCAGCGACGCCCATGTGTTTGTGATGTGACACTGCCCTCCCCAGCTCCTGCAAGCTACATCCCTGCTCTGAGCTCCTGCCTGTGGGAGTTGTGGGAGGTGGGTGTTAAAAATAAAAGCAGAGAGGAAGCGAGGTGGGCTCCAGGTCCAGCTCCGTGGATCCACCCTGTCCCCTCCTGCGGCAGTGAGATCTTCAGCGGTGCCCCAGGACCCACAGCCAGACCTCACTCCATCCCTTCCCGTTAATGCTGTGCTGCTCCCACTGAGGCTTTCTCTCCCGGGGACACAAATGTGAAGTCAGCCACAGCTGCTGTTTGCAGAAGTCGGGTCTTGTCTATCTCCATCTCTTCCAGACCTCCCCCCCCCCTCCATTCCCGCAGCAGAAAACCGTACAGACCTTAGAGACACAGAGATATATTTCCTTATTTAAATGCCATCTTCCTTCCCTTTCTTAACCCTCTCGGTTGCCCTACGTGCTTCCGAGCTCTCCTGTTCAGCCACAAGGGTCACGTAAATAATTCAGCTGCTCTCGGTGCCTCCCGGCCGGGAGTGGGGCTGTCACGTGGCGGGTGACAGCCGGTGGCTCGGTGTGGCGTGTCCGTGTCCGCGCAGCCGCCTGCTCCACCTGGGCTCGCCAGGCTGGGCAGCGATGCTCAAACGGTTTTTGGGGCCGGGAGGAGCAGAGCTAATGTGGCAGGTCGTGCACTGTGGCTGCCCCTGGAGCATGGCCCATTCCACAGGCTCCAGGGCAGGGAAGCTGCTTTGTCTGCTTCCCCGGGGCCGTGGGGCGGGATGGGGTGAGCCACCGGTGAGTCCTCGCTCCTGGGGGTGTCAGCCAGGCACGGAGGAAGGTGACAGGAGGGGTGTAGGTGAGCCCTGCACGCTCTGGTGTGAGATGCTCCTGTGCTCCCCAGCGCTTGTGGGGTCCTGGGTGTCCCTGTGCCATAGGGACATGGTTTGCAGCAGCAGGCACACACGGTGGTTGGGCAAGCCAAAAATTGGGAAAACCCTTTGATGTGCATTAAACATGACAGCAGTCAAAGCCCAGCCTCTGGATCAGCTCTGGGTGGTGTGTCATGTCCCCAGCCCAGGACGGGACTGGCAGGGTGATGGATGGGGGTTTGGAGGACAGACAGACCTCAGAGGGGACACTGAGCCCCGAGGTCCCTTGGTGTGTGCTGGGGAACCTCAGGTCTGGTGCGTGAGGATTTGGTGATCCCACTGAAGTCAATGTGAACACAGGAATACTCTTGGCCTCCTGAGACCTGGTGCCAATCTGTGGGCACTGAAGACTGATAAGAGGGATAAGTGCATCCTGATATGTTGTCTGCACGCTGGATGTCTGAGAGGGCTGGAGCCAAAGGGGTTGAGTCTCGTTGTTTTAATTGCAGTGTCTTTGTGTGCGAGCTGCTCGGAAGCTGTACAAATGTTTGTTTTGCCATGTATCTCCCCGTTAACAAGATTTCTCAGGAAATATGCAAAATTATCACTACAGGCAGAACATGTACAGTAAGGCTCATTAAGCTAAGTACTGTGATAAATTGCTACTTCCAGAAAATTACGTATATTAGCAAAAAGGAGGTGAGTGAGCCCAAGTGGAAGACCCAGGAAGACAGAGTGTGCAGTGTTGTCCTGGCTCTGGGTGACCTGAGCACACCTGCATCAGGGGACAGCTGAGTGTCCTTGGACCGTGGAGTCTGCAGGATGATCCTACAGGAGATGGGTGGGGAGGGGAAGGCGAGCGGAGGACAGCACGGGAAACGGAGATGGAGCGATGCTGTGTCAGGACCAGACCAGGCACAAAGCCAGCGGGGCTGTCTCTGCTTAGAAGAAATATGAAATGAGGCAAGTCTGGAAGCACAAGGAGTAGAAAGTTCTGCTGAGCTGGAAGAAGGGGAGAGGGCAGGGGCGACGTGCCACAGGCTGCCTGAGCCTCTGTCTGCAGTGGCCTGGGACAGGGCAGGTGTTGGAAATGTGGGTGCTGCCTTGCCCCACAAACCAGGAAGCAGAATTTTGTGTGTGAGCAGGGGACAGACTGTGGTGTGTTGTGGGTTCACAAAGTGGTTTGAGTTGGAAAGACCGTTCAAAGATCATCTTGTTCCAATGCCCTGCCATGGGCAGGGACACCTTCCAGTAGACCAGATTGCTCTGTGCCCCATCCAGCCTGGCCTTGAACACTTCCAGGGATGGGGCAGCCACAGCAGACAGACCTCTGAGTGCTCAGGTCCCACATAAGAGATATCCTGAAGCAACTTTCAGCCTTCTTCAGTGATGCTCTGAGTATTTCCCGTGGCGATGCAGCCACTGTCCCCAGGCAGGAGAGTCTCTTCCTCTGTCACCTTTTGCAGGAGTGCTGGAAGTAGTGAGTGGAGCCCAAGACATCTGATGGCCAAAAAGTGTCCTTGGAGGCATCTAGAGGAGAATGGGAAGTCCGTCTGCTGCAGCAGCTGTAGAAAGTTCAGGATAAGGAAAAGCTTCCCCTCAGTCGCCGAGGGACCTTCAAAGACCGTGTCATCCAACCCCATTGCCATGGGCTGGGACATCTTCCACTAGACTGGGTCCTGTCTGGGTTGTAAAATTCCAAATCTCCTGCACAAATTGTGTTCCTTTGCTCTTAGACCAGCATTCTCCTACTGGAGAAGGTTCCTCCTCCCTGCTGCTGGCACCTGGGTGTCCACCCCAGGAGTAGGGGACAGACCTGGCCACGCAGTGATGAAATCTGCAGGGTGAGACTGAGCTTTCTGTTAACAGTGCAGTGTTTGAGGTTTTAGTGGATACTTACAGACTCAGGTTTCTTTTCATGGGAACTAACTAAAAAACAAAGTCTTCTGCTCACGTTGTCCTGTGAGTTTTCAGGAGCTCGTTGGTGCTGTGGCTGCTTCTATCCTGCAGCACTCCTGCTATACTCTGTGCTACTGGTTTGTTAATATGAACTCTTTCTTTATCTGCCATTGCTGTTCTTCCTTCTAGTCCTGTCAGGCTTCAGGTTTGTGTATGAAACAACTGTTAGTTTTGGTTTTCCAGAGGATGTTTGCCTTCTGGAGTATCAGTGTCCCACCTGGATGGTGCTGAGGTTCTTTTACGGGGTCTTGGCAAGAGCACCAAAGAAGTGTCATTCCCATCTTTGAGCGTTCATGACCGTGTGAGCAACTTGGCCTGGTGGAAGATGTCCCTGCCCGTGGTGGGGGGTTGGACTGGAGGATCCTTGAAGGTCCCTTCCAAACCAACACATTCCATGAGTGCCTCTTTCTAAGTGGTGCAGTGGCATTTGAAGGATTACCATTTTATAGACTCCCTTGATTTTCATGTGTTGCTCCTGGTGACACAGCTGTGGGAGCTGTCCATGGTGCTGTGCACATTCCAGAACTGCAGGAGGAGGTCAGTGAGTTCAGCTGGTTGCCCTCTCCAGGATTGGTGGCACCTCTGTCACCTCTGTCACTTATTCTTCAGAGTTTTGTGGAATTTCACCTACTTGCTTGTAAAACTGAGTTTAAGAGTGACCAGGGCTCTGATTAAAAGGTTGGGCTTTGTGCCAAAGCCTGTGAATGTGATTCTGCAGCAGTGAAAGCCAACACCTAAGGACAAAACTCTTGGAAATCATGTTCTCCCTTGCACTGCTAGTGTTGGAAATTTGAAACACCTCCTGACTCATGCAGATGTTGCTGAATGCTGAAGTCATTTGTGCCTTGGACTTTTATTCATTAAAAAGTTGTCAGTGGGAAGTACAGGCTGGTTTTGGTGAATATAAGAGTTATAGAGAGTTTTAGTTTGGAAAAGCCCTCTAAGATCCAACTGTTACCCCAGTGGTGCCAAGGCCACTGGGGTAACCCATGTCCCAAGTGCCACATCTACATGTCTGTTAAATCCCTGCAGGGATGGGGACTCCACCACTGCCCTGGGCAGCAGTGCTAGGGCCTGACCAACCTTTCAGTGGAGAAATTTTCCCAATATCCAACCTAAACCTCCCTTGGAGTAACTTAAGGCTTATGTTCAGCCACTGTCAGCCAGCACCCTCAGGTCTTTTTCCAGCTTTCCAACCCCTCTGCCCCCAGCCTGGAGCATTTAAGGGGTTGTTGTGACTCAAGTGCAGGACCTGGCACTTGCCCTTGCCCTTGTTGAACTTTATGCAGTGGCCTTGGCCCATCAATCCAGCCTGTTCAGGTCCCTCTGTAGAGCCTTCCTGCCCTCCAGTAGGTCGACATCCCACCCAACTCAGAGTGAGGGTGCCCTTGATCCCCTCATCCACTTCATTGATAAAGACATTAAACAGGAGTGGCTCCAACATTGATCCCTGGGGAACACTACACGACAGGCTACCAGCTGGATTTAATACTGGAATTGGACATAGCTGAGTTGGGGCCTGTGTGCCGTGGAATGGCCAGTTTATCACGGTGCACAGCTGTACTATATCATCTGCAGAAAGGGCTGAGGCTGTAGGTAGTTTAAACTGTGCTGTCAGGTCGTTCAGCTCTCCAGGGCTCTCTCTCAGGAGCAGACCCTCTGTCAGTGCTCACCCTCAGCCTTGACACCACCTCACTGAAAACCCTCTGGAGCAGGACCTCAGCCCTGGACTCCTGAGGGAGGGCCTGTTTTGGCTGCTACAGACCCCTCAAGCAAACCCTGAGGTGTGGGGGGTCAGGGCAGCCCCAGGGTGAGGGGCTGGGAGACGCTGGAGCTCGTTCAGGCGAGGCTGTGCTGAGCTGCCCTTGTGCTGCCGAGCGTTGCAGAGCCAGGCTGGGATGTTTCCAGGGATCTGGGCATCCATACGCTCTCCTACGTGTCCTGTAGGCTCTGCGAGATGGCTGAGAAGAGATGTCTGTGCCGCTCGCCGCTGAGTTATTCTGACCTCGTCCTTCCCTGCGCAGCCGCACGTTGGGATGAGCTGCCGTGGGAGCTCCCGGTGCCGGCAGCGATGCCTTGGGCTGAGGGGGGCTTGGACACGGGAAATGAGGCAACTGGTGTTGGGGGTGGGACCCCCGTGTGCTGCTCTGTGCGGGGACACGACCCACGGCTGCTCGGAGGCAGCTCCCGGGATCAGCCTGTGCCGCGCGTCCCGCGGCGCTCCGGCTTCGGCACGGAAAGGGCGTCATTTTGCGAAGCGAGTCAAGCCCAGATGGCTGGAATCTCTCCGGCTGGGCAGAGCCGCGCGGAGGTGTCCGTAAATAAAAACAAACAGATGCAGCCTGGGAGCGGAGCCGGCGAGCAGCATCCTGCAGCGCGGGGATGAGGCCTTTCTGTGCTTCGCCGAACGGTCCCTAAAAAGGGGGTGGCAGCTGGTGTGGCTTTTTCCTTCCATTGTGCTTTTGTGAGGCTTGCCTTGTCTCTGGTGGGGATGGCAGGTGGCGTGGTGGGAGCCCCCAGCCCTGTGGGGGTCAACCCCTGTGAGGTGCTGGAGGTGGATGAGGGCTCACTGCCTGTTTGGGCACGGATGTTTCCTAGGAAAGGGTGCTGGCAGGGCTTGGCAGAGGGATATGCCAGGGGTCAGCACGATCCCCTGGGTGCAGATATGCCTGGCAGTAACCAAGCCCAGTGCTCCTCCGCCCTGGCTCTGCTGCCTGCTCCCTCTCTGTGGATGCATTTGGACACGGTGAAATTCATCTGCAATGCTGACAGGAGAGGGCAGGAGCTCAAAGGCTGCATGTGGCCACTGCTGAAGTGACAGGGACCCTACACAGCTTGTCCTGCCACCTTTGCTGCTCAGAGGAGAGCAGGCATGAAGTCTTTTCAGGTGGTCTGTGCTGCTTTGCCTCTTCCAGAAAGTGCCTGCGGAGGGAAGGGGGTGGGTTGGAACCACAGGGATGTGATCTACCCGGTAATACATTTATTAGCAGTGTGCTGGTTGCAAAACCCACAGAGCTGGGATGCTCCAGGGCTCTGGACGTCTTCCCACATGCTGCTCTGCATTGTCAGGGAGGGTATCACAGCTCTGCTCTGCCTCCTCTTGGGATTTCAGCTCCTGTGGAGGGCACCTTGAACTCTGTGAGGCCTTGAAAGCTGCCGGAGGAGCAATGCCTGACCTGCCCTCCTCATCTTGCTCCTGATGCTCAGCAGTGCCAGGGAGGCAGCAGATCCCAGAGCTGTCCCTGCTACCGGCATGGTGCCTGCTGCTTGGCCTCCAGTGGGCTGGAGGAATAAAAACCTTATAAAAAAAGGGTCATCCTCACCTACCCTGTGTAGGAGCAAAGCCTGGAGCCCCAGGATCCTGGTGCTGCCTGACAGTGCCTGAGGCAGGAGTGGAGGAGCACTGGTAGGATCCTGTGCCCAGTGTTGGGAGTGACACTCCTCACCTGTCGCTGGTGAGCAAGCCCAGGCTTGGGAATTGTTTGCTGCTCATGCTGAGCATCACCCATGGGTAGTTTTGACTGAGACAGGAGCTTTCCATGTGTCTTTGGAAACCTGGGATGCTCACAGCTGGGGTGCACGAAGCCAAAACGCTGTCGGCTGTGTGGATGCTTGTGCTTTCCTTTGTAACGTTTTAGTCTTGTTCCTACCTTGGCAGCAGTGCATGGGGGGACACTTAAAGATTGGGGTGAGAGTTGTGAGGGCTGGCAGCGTGCCTGGAGCGAGCCCTGGTGTGGAGGGAGATGCTGAGAGCAGCTGATCCTTCAGTACCCTGCATCCCATGAGCTCTCCCAGTGGCATCTCCTCCTCCTCCTCCAGTCCTGGTCACTCCTCAGCTGCTGCCTCCTTGGCTTGAGAGGATCGAGGCAGTGGGGCCTAGTGATGTACCTGACAGCAGGGGGTCTGAGGTGGGGTGGCACCGAGGGTGTTTCCAGTGACGTGGGTTGGACAGATGGTGCCCTTCTCCAGCCCGAAATGACAAGTGACACGTGCCCTCCCGACCAGCAGGCTCCATCCGTGTAATTTCCTCTCCACGGAGCTCCCGGCTGGGCTTTGTGCCGCTCCCCTTGTCCAGTGCCTACCCTAAATAACATCTCCCTGCCCTAAATAACATCTCCCTGCCTGTCTGTCAGCCCCTGTGTGCCCGGGGGTGAGCTGCCTTCAACCACGAGTGCCTCTGACCAGGCTGCGCCTGGCTTTGGCAGAAACCCCTTCCCTGGGAGGTGGATTCCCTTCCTTTCGGATTTCTGAGTCTGGCAGGGTGCTGTGGGCAGCAGGGATGGGACCAGGTTGGGATGTGGCACCCTTCAAGCAATGAGCCAGGACTGTTTTGGTTGTGGAAGGGACAGGCAAGAGACGACAAGGAGAGGAGCATCTTGGTGGGCAGTGTGGGGTCTTGCTGCCCTTCCTCTGCTACCCATCTCTGGCCTGTGTGATCACAGTACAGGCCTTTGTTTAAAGTTAATGGTGGGATTACTTTCCTCACAGGCTTCAGAAATGGGCTCAGAATTCTGGCAAATTAAGATCCTACCAGAATGATGGCAAGGAAAACTGGATAGGCTTGGGGGAAGTTGTGTTGGAGGTGCCTTTTCCTGTACAGGGCTGCAGAGGCTCCTTGATGCGTCCCACCCTGCTTGCCCTAGGAGGGGGGGCTTTTATGGGATCACAGAGAGGTTTGGTAGGCAGGGACCTTCAAAAATCATCCAATCCCACCACCCCTGCCATGAGCAGGGACACCTTCCACTGTCCCAGGTTGCTCCAAGCCCCATCCAACCTGGCCTTGGACACTTCCAGGGATGGGGCAGCCACAGCTTCTCTGGGCAACCTGTGCCAGGGCCTCACCAGACCTGGTCGTGGTCCAACCTGACTGTACCCTCAGTTTAACACCAGTCTTTTGCTGGGCCCCCAGAGGTGGAGGCAGCTCAGGCATTTTCAGGAGAGCAGAGCAGAGTGGGAGCATCCCCTCCCTCATCTGCTGCCCACACAGCTGGGATGAGCCCAGGACACACTTGGCTTTCTGGGCTACCAGTGCCCATGGCTGGGTCATGTCCCATTTGTCATCCACCATTATCCCCCTATCCGTCTCCACAGGCTGCTCCCAGCCGTCTTTCCTTTGACTCCTTCCTGTAGATGACCATCCTGTTGGGCACATGATGAGGTGGCAGAGGCTGCTGGCAGGACGTGTGTCCCCCCATCTGTGGGTGCTGGTGGGGATGTCCTTGTCCCTGACATGGAGAGGCTGAGCAGGATGGGGGGGGAAGAAAGATCCTCTGACCTGAGGGCAGGTGTGTCCAGGGCGGTGTTTGTGTTGGCAGCTGCATCTTCCATAACTCACAACGTGTGTCCTGAGTATCTGTTGGCAATGTCTGAGGTCCTTGCAGGGGTGTAGGTGGCGGTCTGTGTTGTAACTGCCCACCTGGTGGGCCCTGGGCACCACCAACCTTCATCAAAGGCAGTCCATGCTTAAAATCAAGCACAGCACAAACCACGTGGAGTTCCAAGTGATGTGTAAACTGGAATGTGAACATGGATGGTGGTTATATTCCCTTAGCAAGAATCCATCCATGCAGACATCCTTCCTAGCTTTAGGAGATGATGCTCTGTGACCTCCTCGATGGTGAGCCCTGCTGCCCACGTGCTGTGGGTGCTGGGGGAATGCTTGGGATGCTCCAGGAGCAGTGGAGCGTGTGTAGGCATTGCTCTGGGACCAGTTTTTGACCCCAGGTGGACCTGATCTTTCATCCAGGCTCCCTGCTGGCTGAAGGAATGGCACAGCCGGCAGCAGGGCTGGAATGGGGGCTGACAGCTGTCACTGTGCTCAGACGGGTTTGAGAGGCTGCAGCAGTGATGACATGGGACAGGAGGAAGGACAGGGCTGTTTGGTGACACCGGGGTGCAGGAGGGGTGTAAGAGAGCCCACAGCCAAATCCTGCCCCTGGCCCTGGGGAGGTGTGGGGGCTGTTGGATGTGGCTGTGCATCCAGCTCTGCCCAGAGCCCAGCTGTGCTTGTGTTGTGACAGCTGGAGGTGGGAGAGATGGTGTGGACTTGGTGTGAGAGCAAACTGCTGCTGAATTTTGAATGCAAAAAGCTTCAGGGAAGGACCTGGGTTCTGCCTGATGCAAAGGGCAATGTCTGCTGCAGGGCCTGTATGGCCCCAGCTTGAACCAGCACAGGTGTGGCCAGTGGGACCAGGGCAGGGACTGTCCTCCTGTGCTGGGCACTGCTGGGGCACCTCAAATCCTGGGGTCCATTTTGGGCCCCTCACTCCAAGAAAAACATTGAGGGGCTGGAGCATGTCCCGAGAAGGGCAATGGAGTTGGATCAGGGTCTGGAGCACAAGTCTGAGGAGGAGCTGAGGGAGCTGGGGGGTCTCAGCCTGGAGAAAAGGAGGCTCGGGGGGACCTTGTCTTCTCTCCAACTCCCTGAAGGAGAGTGGAGCCAGGTGGGGATTGGGCTCTCCTCCCATAGGACAAGGGACAGGACAAAAGGAAATAACTTCAAGTTGCTCCAGGGGAGGTTTATGTTGGATATTGGGAAAATTTCTTTACTGAAAGGGTTGTCCAGCCCTGGCACAGCTGTCCAGGGCAGTGGTGGAGTCCCCATCACTGAAGGGATTTAACAGATGTGTAGATGTGACACCTGGGGACATGAGTTAGTGGTGGCCATCAAACTCTAAGTGTGCCAACCTGTTCCCAGGCTGGTGGCCTTGGCCATGCCCCAGCCCCACTGGGGTACTGTACCCGAAACGGGCAAATTCTAAATTCTGGGCTTTAGGGAACAGTCTTCTGTGCCCACAGAGTGGTGGATAAGGGCAGCAATGTGCCTGCTTTCCCTTGTCAGGGTGAGATTTTCACTGGAATAGTGGCAACTCTGATCATGTGGGCTCTGGGTAAGCATGAATGGGAGAAGCATGAATGGGTTATCCAGGCAAAGGGTGCCACGAGCAGTGGCAAGGCTGAGAGCTGAGGTCTCCTCTGGGTGAGCCCAAATCAGTCACCGTAGGGTGAAAAGGCAGTTTTAGGAGGAAGGATAGATATTTCATCTGTCCTCTTTCAAAGTAAGAGCCATCTCTTTGCAGACTGTAGTGGCTGCCTCTCTGCAAAGTGTGGAGGGGCCACGGGGTGATGTGTCACTGTCTGCAAAAGTGAGACCATTATGAGATGGGCAGAGACAGTCCTGTCTTAAATCTCCATTCCACTGCCTACGTCTCTCTTGTGAGGATGGAGTAAGAAGGAACTTTTCCAGCCTGTTCATTTTCCATTTCCCTCCATCATGTAGCTGCTTTGGATAATAATCTTTTAATGTCTCCTTATGCAGAGGACTGTAATTTTTCCTTCCCCTGTGAGCTGGCGTCCCCCGCCTCGCTGGGACAGGAGGTATTTTCAGCTCTGGTGACAGTGACACACATGCCTCTGCAGACAAGGACAACCCTTCATTTGCCTGCTGGGGCTTTACTAGTTCAGTTGTATTATCTATTCGCTCCCACCTTTCTTGCACTCTGCAGCACTCCTTTTATTTTCCCATGACAGCATCCCTCGTGTTTCCCACCGCAGCATCTCCCATGCTTCCCCGTGGCAGCATCCTTTGTGTTTCCTGTGGCAGTATCCCTTGTGTTTCCCATCACAGCATTCCTCTTGTTTTCCCATGGCAACATTCCTCGTGTTTTGCCATGGCAGCATCCCTCGTTTTTCCCATCATGTCATCCCTCATATTTTCCCATCTCAGCATCTCTCATCTCCCATTGTGGCTTCCCTTATGTTTCCCATTGCAGCTACCCTTGTGCTTTCCCATGGCAGAATCCCCCATGTTTTCCCATGGCAGCATCCCTTGTGTTTTCCAGTGACAGCATCCTTCATGTTTCCCATCACAGCATCCCTCATATTTTCCCATTGTGGCATCCCTCGTGTTTTCCATGGCAGAATCCCTTGTGTTTTCCCATGGCAGCATCCCTCGTGTTTTCCATGGCAGAATCCCTTGTGTTTTCCCATCACAGCATCCCTCATGTTTTTCCCATTGTGGCATCCCTCATGGTTTTCCTATTGCAGCATCCCTCATGCTTTCCCATGGCAGCATCCCCCGTTTCCCATGGCAGCTTCCCTCGTGCTTTCCCGTGGCAGCATTCCTTGTGTTTCCTATGGCAACATCCCTTGTGTTTTCCCATCACAGCATCCCTCATGTTTTCCCAGTCGCAGCATCCCTCGTGTTTCCCATCATGACATCCCTCATGCTTTCCCACTGCAGCATCCCTGGTGTTTCCCATGGTGGCATTCCTCGTGTTCCCCATCCCTGCTCTTTGCAGAGCCCTTGTGCTCACACATGGCTGAGGGAGCCCATGAAGCTCCCGCTCCAGCTCCCTGTGGATGCAGTGGTGTCCTTATCCCTGTCCCATGCTCGCTGTGGGGTCTGCGCCATGGGGCACTGGCTGCTGGGATTTTGGCTCTCCCTCACTTCTGGATTTGTTCATTCTGTGCTCTCTCAGTGTCCCTGGTGCTTGGTATGGCAGTACTTGGGGTGTCCCACACTCTGGCTGGTGTTTGTCCCAGCCCCTGAGAGTAAGTGAGCAAAGGAGAAGGGGAAGATGCCCCTGAGGAGCTCCTGAAATGGAGCTGTGAACTCTGCAGGAAGCACCTGTTGATGCCTCTCTCTCTCCGTGTCGCTGCAGGCGAAGGACAGTGATGATGATGATGAAGTCACCGTCAGCGTGGACCGGGATCGCTTCATGGACGAGTTCTTTGAGCAGGTGAGACGTTTGTTCCTCCACTGCAGCTCTGAAGCTGGTTCAGACCTTTCTGCTGGTGCCAGAGTGGGTTGTGGGGCCATGGTCCAGGCTCCTACCACTGTCAGGGAGCAGCACTTGGGATGGGGATGAGAGTCCTGCCCTGGCTGGTGCTGCTCAGCTGATGCTCAAGGTCCTTGGGGGTTATACTCTGAGTGCTGAACATCAGGAACAAGGCTTCCCTGCTGACCTCAGGCTGTGGTGGGCTCACCTGACCCTATGGATGCTTTCCTGCTCCTCCAGAACTCACCAGGGCAGCATGCCCAGGTGATGGGGGCAGGAGAGCCTCACACCCAGCTCTTGGACCTCTCCCCAGAGCACCTCTGTGGAGCAGCAGTCTCTGCATGGGACTGATTTAATTTTGTGCCTCCCATTCCCAAACAAGAGGTTGTGTTCTGGCATGTGGGTGGCTGTAAGATCTGCATGCAGATTTTTAGCACACCCTTAGCTTGGCATGTGTGTGGGGGGTGTTAAAGTGGATCCATGCAGGCAATGGAGTGGGGACTGGGAGAAATCTGATGTGCAGGTGGAGGAAGATGAGCAAAGGGGTGGTGTGAGCCAAAGGAGAAGACAGAGCTGGAGGGTGGGTAGCCTGGCAGGCAGAGAGCACAGGAGAGGTTTCCCCTCTTGGCGATGCCGGTGTCTCCCTGTAGTACAGAAGTGCAGGGAAGATGCCAGCTTGGATTTGCTGGGAAACATTTCTTCCCTGGGCTGGGGGGTGAGGAACAAACTGGGCTTCTCAGCCCCTGGAGTGAAGAGCAATGGGGGACTGAGCCAGCCTCACCTTGTGCAGCCTCAGCAGCGTTCTGGCAGAGGGGCAGAGTCTGGGAATCAGATTTGATGCTGATTTATATCAATGCCCAAAGTTTCTCAGTGCATCACAAAGGATACAGGACATACAGTCTGTATCACACCACTGTGACTGCAGAGCTGGCTGCTGGGATGGCAAAGGCCCGATTCCTCACTGGTCCTATAGTTTCCAGCTGGAAAATATTCATCCAGGAGGGCGTTTGCTGTGGTTCAGACATATCACGGTTGCTTTGGGATAGGGTTCAATAATCCCTCTACTTTCCAAAAGTCCAGGTCTGTCACAGACCACCTGTCTTGTTGCCTGCCTCCACAGGTGGAAGAAATTCGAGGGTTCATCGACAAAATTTCGGAGAACGTGGAGGAGGTGAAGAGGAAGCACAGCGCCATCCTCGCCTCGCCCAACCCCGACGAGAGTGAGTGACCTCTGTGTGTCCCACGGGCTGGGCACTGAGGGGTGGCTGGAGCCAGGCAGAATTCCTTGTGTCTGCAGGGGGCTGTGGCTGGATGGTCAAGGAGAGCTGGGACCTGCCTGGGGAGAAGGTGGAGGGGTGATTGGCGGCTTTGAGACCTTGTGAGGTGGTGAGGGTCCAGTGAGGCTGCCAGAGGGGGATTTCTGAAGGAATGGGGCAGCGTGGAGGCTGGAAAGAGCAAGTGGCTGTTTTTGTGCTGGTTGGCTGTTGTCTTGCCACGGGCAGCCTGGGAGGGTCTGTGGATGGGCCAGAACCTGCTTGGCCCAGAAATGGTGCAGCCCATGGTGGGCGCTTGGGACTCTGTGTCTCTGTCCTGAGGATGATTTGTTGCTGGCTGGCTGAAGAGTCTGTCTCTTCCAGACCTGTTTCTTCCCCAGTCTTGTGTTCCTGAGATTTGTTGCCAGGAACCAGAGTTAGGGATCACAGCACCCAAGAGGTAGCAACACTTGAGAGTCTGGGGGATCTGGCAGAGTTAGAGCTGTGGGTGCTGAGGTCCCCTGTCCCCAGGTGGGACCAGTGCTCTCCCAGGGGAGCCAGAGGAGCTGGCCCTGGGGGTGGTGGGGTCAGCAGAGACTTTCCAGCTTCGCTGTCTACAAATGCCTGGCTGGGGAGTGGGTGGGACCAAGGGGCTGAGTTGTGCAGGGAGAGCAGGGCTGGGCACTGCGGAGTGGGGCTGGACTCTGGCCAGGCTCACCCACTGAGGGACAGCACTGGGACAGCTGTGCTGCTCCAAACCCAGTCTTCAGTGTCACCACGAGCCCAGGTGGGCTCTCCTTTGCCTGCCTCCCTCATGATGTTGTCACAGGGGTGGTGGGTGCTGCAGGGCCAACCATGCAGGATGGCCCCAAGCTGCTGGTAGCCCTTGTCCTTGACAGAGGTGTTGCTTTCGTGGTCTGAGTGCTGCTTGTGCTCCCAGGCTGGCACAGGGGGGGTGCTTGGGGGCTGGAAAGCTGAGACCAGGTCTCCCTCTTGCCATCTACCCTTTTTCCATCAACTTCTCCTCGTTTGCTCAGTGCAATTCCATGTCTGCACATGGAATTGTTCCTAGAGGCCCCAGGGGGGTGCCTACACACACATTGCCTTGCGTCCAGCCCATGTCAAATCAGTAGATATTGTAATTACTTGGAAGAACTGGCCCTTCCTAAGTTGTCTCAGGCTTCCCTCTCCTGGCAGCTGCTCCTCAGCTAAAATTTCCTTAGCCAAGCCTGGAAGTGAGGGATTTTCTCGAGGGAATTCACGTGTCCCAGACTGTTGCTCAATCATCCTCCAGGCTCTTGTGCTTGCACTGTAAGATGTTGCAGTGTTCCTGCTGTCACTGCTCCTGGCTGCTGCAGTGGCACGGGGTCTGCTCGGGGCTGCAAAGGGTTTCTCGTGGCCTGAAAGCATAATAATCTATTTAAAAGTCTGAGATCTGCAGTGAACAGGATGCAGTGATGTTGCTGTGGCTTCCAGAAGCTTCCAGGACATTGGGAGTGCTTCTGGTTTTGTTTTACAGTGTTACCTTGCCTTGGTATTGTAGAGAATTCAGTTTGTCATGCCAAGAACTGTTTAGGCAGGAAAAGAAGAGTCCACACATTCAGAAATCAGTGTTCTGTAATATTGTGGTGCAACAGGACTGATCAGTGGTGGATAGACTCAGAATCACATAGTGGTTTGAGTTGGAAGGGACCTTCAAAGCTCATCCAATCCAACCCCCTGCCATGGGCAGGGACACCTTCCACTAGCCCAGGTTACTCCAAGCCCCATCCAACCTGGCTTTGGACACTTCCAGGGATGGGGCAGCCACAGCTTCTCTGGGCAACCTGTACCAGGGCCTCACCACCCTCACAAGGAAGAATTTCTTCCCAATATCCCCTCTAACCCTGCCCTCTATCAATGTGAAGCTGTTCCCCCTTGTCCTGTCTCTCCATCCCTTGTCCAAAGGCCCTCTACAGCTCTCTCGGAGCCCCTTTAGACTCTGGAAGGGGCTCTCAGGTCTCCCCAGCAGACTGCACAGCCCCAACTCTCCCACCCTCTCTCCATGGCAGAGCTGTCCCAGGCCTTGGATAATTTTGGTGGCCTCCTCTGAACCTGCTCTGCCGGGTCCATGTCTGTCTGTGCTGGCAGCCTCACCCCCACCCTCCTGTGCTCCTCCTGAGCATGCAGAGAACCTGCTCATTAATGCAGAAACTTGTTGTAACCCAGGGCAGTGAATTTATTGAGATTAATTTGGAAATCCAGAAGCAAGGTTCCCATGAGGCATGGGAGGGGGAGGGAGCCAAAGACCACTAAAGTGTAGGTGGTGAGAGGCTGGTTTTGGGGTGGGCTCACTGATGTCTGCTGTTTAACAATAGCAAGGAATGATGTCTGGAATGGCCATCAGGGCAAGACATTGCTCTCTGCAGGGATTTGGGATGCTGCTTGTGCCCTCTGGAACAGCACCTCAGTTATTTCTTAGTGATCTCTAAGCACTTTAGCATCATGTGGAACCTCCACTGCAAGATGATGGGAAGTGTTCCTCCAGGGAATCAGAAGGAAGTCACGGACTTCTCATTCTTGTCTGGAGGCACATGTGCTGTGCAGCTTGGTTTGGTGTGGGTGTAGCTTCTCTGTCAGATACAAACTCCTTAAACACCACCAGCAAGTCCCTCCCGGAGCTGGAAAACCTTTGAGTGGGGCTTTAGAAGACTGGGACAGAGCTGGGCTGGTAATTTGGGGAATGGATGGGCAGTGTTTGGAGTTGCTGTTGGAGCACTGAGTGAAGGGATGGATGGAGGGATGTGTAGTGGCTGCTGGGTGAATTGCTGCTGTTTCAGGATCACTAGTAGAGGAGAGGGACTCCACAGGTGCAATCCCACTGGAATCTACTTCTTAAATGTCTGTGCTTAGGCAGCTGCAAGCCCTTGGTGCTCTGCTGTTGCAGGAGAAGTTAAGGTCCAGGTGTCTGTGTGAGACCTGGATTCACCCACCTGCCTGGCGTGCGGCGGAGGCGCAGGGCTGGATCCGTATCTCACAGAAAGGCTCATCCCTCCCCTCCCCGCTGATCCCTCTTCTGGCTGCACAGACTGTTCTTGGATCTGCCTTGCCACTGCTGCTTGGGCTTATTTTGGAGCCCAGTGGGTGGGCAGCTGGCTGGCTTTGCCACCGAGCCGGTGAGGTGACAGCCCCTACCTGGGCTCTGACAGACTCGCACCGGCTGCAGGGGCACAGGGAGGGTCTCCCCGCTGAGCTGGGCAGTGTCACGGTGGGGCTGGGGAAGCTGAGGGGCTGTGTTTCTCCTTGGGTCGGGGCCATTGCTGCTGCTACTCCAGATTTGAGTCACAGCTCTTGGTAAATCCGTTCCTAAAATCCTTCCCGTTGAGCTGCAGCGCTTGTTTTTACTCCTGGCGCTGGAAGCAGGCCGATCCTCCTCAGTCCAGGTCACAACCCAGAGGAGGTGGCTTTGGGTGGTGTTCCAATCAGCGAGGAGTGGAATAATGTTTAATTTTTTCCTGGAGTGGTCAGGAAGGATTCCTTTGCCACCCCTCTTCTCCGAGCATCACATCCCGCCAGTGGCCGCCCTCCGCCGCTCCCGGTGCTGCGTTATGTAACGGATGCTGTTTGCTCAATGAATCGCCTCTGGGAACGTAAATCTTCAAATCCCAAGTCAAATCTTCAAATCCCAAGTTGTGTCTGTCAGCCTGTCAGCTCAGCCCATCTCCGCAGGCTTCGGGAGACCCAATGAGTATTTCAGACCTGGAAGTAGGTCCATTACGGCTGTACCAGGATGAAAGGGGAGGTTCAGTTCCATGAAACTTGACCTCCAGCTTCATAATTTTAGCTGTGCAGGCTCGAGGTGGTGGTGTTGGACCCCAGGGTGCAGGGCCGGGGTGACTTTGTTGGCTCTCTGGCTGCTGGAGGAGATTTGAGTTCCTTGGAGAGTGGCCTCTCTTATTCCTAGCAGACCATTTCCTGGCAGAGAGGCGTGCCAGGTGGGCAAGGAGACAAACTGTAGCTGCTCACCTCTGTCTGATGTGTTGAGGCAGCACTGGCTGGTGCCAAAAAGGCAATTTGGAGCTGTCTGGGTGCAGAGGCACTGGCTGGACCCCTCTGAGACATCTTCACGTTCTCCTGTAAGCACAACCTCATGTCTCAGCAGTCCTTCTGGTGTGTGTCCCAGTGGGAAGCCTGCTGTGCCCTGAAGAGCTGCTGCTCAGGTGCTGCTGGAGCTGGTTCCTGGTGGAGCTGCTCTCCTTGGACACAACTTTCTTTGCCCTTTCAACTCCACTTCCCACCATGCAGTGGTTTTTCTGGGGGTACTTTCCCCCTGGTGCCTGGTCCCACCAGGGCAGGGAGGACCTTGAAGACCAGTCATAGTGTGTTGGAGGCTGCAGGCTCAGGGGTGTGTGATGGTCCTTTGGGAGGAGCAGTGGAGAGCACAGGCAAGGGTTTCAGCCTTACTTTGTTCTCCTGCCTTCTCTTTGCTCTTCCACCCTCTCTGCAGCCTGTCCCAGCTTCCCTGGGATGGGAAATCAGAGCTAGCCCAGACTTCAGCAGACCTTGAAGAAGGAGGCGAGGGGAACTGGAGCTGTGGTGAAGCAAATGAGACCCCAGCAAAGCAAGGAACCTGGCAAAAGGTGTCTGGGCGTGTCCTGGAAGCAGAAAGCAAAGCAACATGTCCTCCCATTCACCTTGCTGCTCTCACCTCTTGTCTGCAGCCTTATTGGAGCTGTCCCTGCCTCAGTCACATCCAGCTCAGGTCTGGCCTGAAGCAGGGACAGATTCACAAAGTGGTGAATAGAATGGTTTGGGTTGGAAGGACCTTCAAAGATCATCTTGTTCCAATCCCCCTGCCATGGGCAGGGACACTCTCCTCTACACCAAGTTGCTCCAAGCCCCGTCCAATCTGACCTTGAACACTTCCAGGGATGGGGCAGCCTCAGCTTCTCTGGGCAACCTGTGCCAGGCCCTCCTGGTCTGACATTTCTTCCCTGTGTCCAACCTGATCCCAACCTCATTCAGTTTAACACTGTTGTCCTGTGCTGGGGACCCCAGAACTGAAGGCAACTCTAAGGGGGCTTCAGGAGACTGGAGCAGAGGGGGAGCATCCCTTCCCTCACTTGCCTCCCACACTGCTGGGGCTGCAACCCAGGAGACACTTGACTTTCTTTTTTCTTTTCCATCCATCCATCCGTCCATCCATTCCCCAGTCTGTGCTGGCACAGGGGATTGCCCCAACCCAGTGCAGGACCTTGCCCTTGGCCTGGTTGGATGGCAAGGTATGAAGTGGCTTTGATGGACAAACTCATGAGTGGCACAGGGAGGCTGGATGGTTTTGGTTGCTTCCTGCAGCCCCTGGGGTGGGACTGGGGCTGGGGGACACACCAGTGCAGCTGGTGGATGTCATGGTCCCCACCAGCAGCCTCGTTGGGGTGGGAAGGGCACGGTGTGGCAGCAGAGCCAGAGCAGAGCAGGCACTCATGGGGACAGTTGGAGCAGGTGCCACTGCCCCTGTGGCTCTCAGCATCCTGCCTCCCTGCATCCTGCTTCTCCCTCCTCCAGGCAGGTCCCTAAGAGAAGGTGTTCTCAGCCTGCCTTTGCACTTGTGCTCAGTGCAGCTCTGGCTGCACTTGTACCAGACCTGGTGTGTGATGTAGAGACTGGAGGAATGTTTGGTGCAGGGATTGGGTTCCTCTGCCCACCAGGGGATCCAGGAGCTCCCACAGAGTGTCTCCAGCACCTCAATTGGCCTGGACATCCTGAGCAATGCAGTGCTAACACAGCCCATGGCCACCGTGGCAGTACCACGCTGTCCTCAGGCTGCCTCGGGTGGCTGCATCCTGTCCCCACGTCACACAGATGCTTTTTGTCACCCTTGCATGCACTGCTCCAGCTCCATCTTGGATGAGTTTTGTTTCTCCTGCCAGTAATCCTTGTTGAAGGGCTGCTTTAGGATGGTGGTCAGGACCCATCTTCTTATTTACAGCCTGAGTCTGTTTACGATCGATTTTTGTACCAACGTCATCCCAAGAACAAATATATTTAGCTTAAATAGCTGTTTGCCCTTCTGGCTTCATCCTGGTGGGTCCCTGCAGCAACTCAGGTGCTTTGCACAGGCTTTGCACAATCCCAGCTCTGATTTTGAAGGGCTGAGGTACCCCAGGGCATAAGGTCTTCAAGATTTCTGGGGGGCCCTGGCTGCTGGTCAGCATTTCTTGAGCTTTTCAGACTTCCCCTGGAAGTTGGAATCTGCCTGTGTGGGATGGGATGGGGATTTCCTGTGTTCAGGTAGTGGGTGCTGGGCTCAGGCGCCCACAGGTGATGGGTGTTTGAAGGACCTGGACAGAGTGAGGGCTGGTGGGTCATGGTGGCCCCTCTGTGTGTGAGTAAGGGGCTCAGCTGTATTTGGGTTGTGAACACAGCTGTCCAGGGGGTGGGCAGTCCAGCCCTCCCCAGGGTCTTTGGGAACAAGCTGACAAAATGCTGCCCTTCAGCTCTAAACCAGCCCAGTCCTCCCAGCACTGATCCTGTGGGTGACATGGGGTGCAGGCAGAGCAGGGGCAAGTGTGGCTGCAGGGGTGCTCAGGCTGTGGGTGTGGGGATGCTCAGGCTGTGGTTGCTCATGCTGTGGATGCAGGGATGCTCATGCTGTGGATGCAGGGATGCTCTCACAGTGGATGCTCCACTGTGGGTGTAGGGATGCTCACACTGTGGATGCCAGGGTTGCTCATGCCATGGATGCAGGGATGCTCGTGCTGGTCCTCAGTTTCTCTGGCCACTGCCACCACTCAGCACAAACCTGAGTGAAGCTCCCACAGCCCTGTCATGCCCAGCACGGTGACACCCACTGCCAGCCCTCAGGTGCTGCCTGCAGGAATAGGATGCATGGACTTGCTCTTCATCATCCCAGTGCTGCAGTGAGGGTGCCTGGGACATCTCTGTCCTCTCTTCCTGTTCCTCCGTGGCTTTTTCTTTTGTATTTCCTTGAACATACCATGTGTTATCCCAGGTGAGAATCCTTTTTCCCATGCAGGCCCTCCCCACACCCCTCCCCACACCCCACACTCCAGCTTCGTGATCACCAGCACCCATTGTCTGCTCCATCACCCTGAGCAGCGCTGGGGGATCCACCACATGGAGTGCAGAGTAAATATCAATTAACTGGAGTCTGAATCATGGCAACATGGAAAAAAAGAATCCAAATCAGCTGCTCTGTAATTATTTTGGGCTTAATTTAGACCAAGTGGTTAGTGATACTCCTGGAAGATGTGTTATCACTGCTGCTGGAAAACTTTATCTCCTTTGGGCTGCTGCACCCCAGAGCCTGGTGTGTGACGGGCAGCAAAGAGGTGACTGTGGAGCAGGAGTCCATCCTTGCTGCCAGAGGTGCTGCTGCTCCTGTTGTAGTGCAAGAGGGATCTGTGGCTCCTTGGCTTTGTGCCTTTTGCTGCCTTTGGCAGCAGCATTACCCAGGCTGGTGCCACAGCCCCTGTCCTTACTGTGTCCTTGGGTGGTTTGGGGCAGAGCAGGAGGTGAGGAGCTCTGGGGGTGAGGGGACATGGGACCATCACTGCCTGGTGCCTGTGGCACCCTCCTGTCTCTCTTTGCTTTCTCCTCTTGTCTGCATGTGAATTTGGCCCTGCTTCCCTTGTGCTTTCCAGCCTTGGCTGGTCCTTGGGATCCAGGCAGGTGGGTGAGCTGAGCCAGGCCGAGCTGTGCCGTGCTGGTGGTCCCAGCTGCACAGCAAGGCTACTGGCCCTCTCCTGCAGCTTGAGTTTTTTGGCCCAAGGTGATAGGAAGAAAGGGAAGAAGAAGGGAAAGGAGCCAAAACGTGAGGGGATATGGCAGCTGTGCCCTCAGCACGGGCTGGCAGAGCTCAGCCCCAGTCCAGGGCACCCCCGGCCAGTGATGGGCACAGTGGGCTGGGGGGGCCTCCTGTGGCACATGATGGCCTTGGGATCTCCTTTCCTCTTCCTGATGGATTCAGAGCAGTTGGTGCCAGCTGGGCCATGTGTGCCAAGGGGAGAAGAGAAGCCAGAGGCCCCTCTGCAGCAGCCAGGAGCTCTGCTCCAGTGCTGGCCCCCGCGGGGTGGGATGCTGAGTGGCACAGGGACACCACTCCTGGGTGTCACTTGCTTTTGACTCTGCCCTGTGGTTGAATTTCTCTCATCTTCCAGCAGCCGGGATCCCTCCCCATCCCTTCCCCATCCCTTCTGTCCTCCTCGTGGCCAGAAAATGACTGGGATTCCTAAAGCTTTTGGCTCTCAGGCTTGGTGTTGACAGAGTGGTGGGCGAGTGGGACATGAAGACCAGAGGGTGAAAGAGCAGAGGTGTGGTGCTGCTCTGGGAAGGGCTGGGAGAAGGAAACAGCGGGATCAGGGGTGGCAGCCTGGTGTCTGCACGGTGAGGAGGCCAACCCTGCCCTGCTCGCCTGTGTCACCACGGCTGTCACTGCACTGACACCCCTCGGAGCCGTGTCCCCGCTGGATGGGCCGTGCCACACAGCACTGTGGCTTCCCACTGTGCAGGCAGAGAGGGGCAGAGACCCCAGAGGGAGGAGGATGCTGTTCATCAGGCCCCATCCAGACCCAGCGCTGTTCCCTTTGCAGGTGGAGCTCAGCCTTCTCCTGCTGAATCTCCATTGTCTCGGTGCTGACGCTGGGGATAATCCCTTATCTGCAGAAATGGGTTTAGGAGGGCTGAGATGAACAAGCCCTAAATCCTGTTACTGTTTCCCAGGATTACTCTGATGCGGGGAAGGCTCTGGTGCTTTCTAGGCATGCTGAGTGCAGGAGCAGCAGGATCTGGCCAGCAGAGCTGGGCAGGGACAGGAGGAAGGTGGCCAGAAGTCCTGGGATCTCCTGGGTCCCCAGCATTGCCCATGGGGATCCCACTGTGGGCACGCCAGGGGCTCCTGCTGTTGGGGGTGTTCCAAGAACTGACTCTACAAAGCTACAGCTAAATTACTGAGAGCTGAAAAAGTCAGGGATGCTGAGTGGGAAACTGCTGAGAACAGCTTGAGGAGGAATTACTGGTGAAAACCCATCAGGTTTCAGGTAGCTGGGAAGGCAGTGGCTGTAGAGAGAGTGACTTCACATTGGACAGTACTGGAGCTTGACAGAAGTGCTTCCTCTTACCTGTTGGATAATGTTTTGTCTGGGCTTCATCAGTCAGAAACAGAGAGTCCCTGGATCTTGTGGAGTGAATGCTGCACGTGCTGTGGTCAGTTTGGCTGCCCATGGTTTGCCTACATCAACTGATAAGACATTGAGGAGAAACTGGAAGAGGGACTAAGGGCCTAACAGCCAGGATACCCAGTGGGAGACTGGGTGGCCTGCTGGAAGAGCAGGTTGGACAGTGATGGGATCAGCTCTGAGACACTCCTGCAGAGAGTGAAGCCCTGACAGCCCCGGGGAGCACCAGCCAGGGAGCCCAGCTGGGTAGTGGGTCTGACATCAGGATGGGAAGGGGTGCCTGTCCCATCCCTGACCAGTTAGTGCAGAGCAGAACTCCTCAGAAAACCAGGTCAGGGAACCAGTGTCTGAGCAGGTCAGGCTGGGAATTGGCAGGAACTGGTGAAATGAGCTGTTCTGCCTCAGCCTCAGGCAAACCTGGCACTGGGCACATCTACCTGGCAGGGGAATGCCCTGCCCACTGCCCTCAAATCCTGGGTTCAGTTTTGGGCCCCTCATGACAAGAAAGACATTGAGGTTCTGGAACATGTCTAGAGATGGAAATGGAGCTGGGGAAAGGTCTGGAGCACAAGTCTGATGAAGGAGCTGGGGGGACTCAGCCTGGAGAAAAGGAGGCTCGGGGGGGACCTTCTCTCTCTCCACAACTCCCTGATAGGAGGTTGTAGCAAGGTGGGGGAAAGTTTCTTCGTGGAAAGGGTGGTCAGGTATAGAAACAGGTTGCCCAGGGTGGTGAAGTCCCCATCCCTGGAGGTATTTAACAGATGTGTAAATGTGGCACTTGGAGACATGGGTTTAGTGGTGGCCTTGGCAGCACTGGGTTAACAGTTGGACTTGATGCTCTGAGAGGGCTTTTCCAACCTAAATGATTCCATGATTCTATGATAATCCTGTTCCTTTTTAAAGGCAGTTCACACAGTGCTGCTGTAGGTTTGGTGGAATCACTGCAGTAATCAAGTGTTTGACTGTCATTCCAAATCGTTTCAGCGCTTGTTTTAGGAGAAAACATCCACACAGCAAATACCTCCCATTTCCCCTTGAACTCTCCCCAAAATCCCTGCGTTTTATATCCCTGCCACTCCGCCCGCCTTGCACATGAGGCTCCTGCCTGCTCTCCCCTCAGGCCGTGCCAGCCCCTACCCTCCAGCCCCCTCTCTCCGGGGTCTCTGCCCGCTGCCCTCCTCCTGCACCCGCGGTGGGTCCGGGGGTGCCGCCGGCTGCGCGTGGGTGCGGCAGCAGCTGCACGGGGGGTGGGAAATAACGATTCCCTGCATCCCAGGAAGATGAGTAATCACCGCGGGGGCACTGCTGCCCATTTGTCGTTACGGGGAGTCCTGCAGAGAGCTGGGTGGAAGGGCTCTGCCTCCTGGAAATGCCTGGCAGGGCTCTGCCTCCTGGAAGTGCCTGGGAGCTGCCGATTCAGAGCGGTGGCTGCTCTGGCAGCTGCCAGCCCCAGCCTGTGCAGGCAGAGCCCTGCTGCCTGCCCAGAGCTGCCTGCCTGCCATCCGAGGGCTTGGAATCCCACTGGCAGAGCTGGCACGCTGGTGTTGACCATCCAGGCCACCCACACGTAGGGACACAGCCAGGTGTCTGTGGGACATTACTGGGTACCACTGGGACCTCCCATTTCCTGAGCTGGGCAGTGTTTGGGGCCGGGAGCTGTCCAAAAGCTCAGTCAGGACTTGGAGTTTATTTTTATTCCCCCTTGTCAGGCTCCTTTGCCATATCCAAGGTTGTTCCCTTTCCTTCTGCCCAGCTTGAGCTGTTGGCAAAGGGGATTTGGGAGTGTGAGGAAGACTTACAGGCCTGGCATGGAGGGGTTGGCTTCATGCATGTTCCAGTGCCCGGACTAGTGTGTGTCCTGCCTTCTTCCCCACCATGGAGGTGCACTGTCTCACCCTCATGGTCCAACATTTCTTCCCCAAGTCCAACCTGACTCTACAATTTAACCCCATTGCACTGTGCATGGACCTCAGAGCTGGAGGCAGCTCCGGGGGGGTCACAGGAGAGCAGAGCAGAGGGGGATCATCTCTTCTCTTGCCTGCTGCCCACACTGTTGGGGATGAGCCCAGGACACACTTGACCTTCTGGTCTGCCAGTTCCCATGGCTGAGTCACAGTCATGTCCTTCTCCACAGGGTGCTCTCCATCCCTCCATCCATCCCTCCATCCCTTCATCCATCCCTCCCTCCCTCCCTCCTGTGTCCTGCCCCGTCCTGTCACACCTGCTGCAAATGGTTTTATTGGTCAGAGTTGAAAAAATTCTAGAAAATCAGGAAAGGGTTGAGTCAGCGTCTGAGGTTTTTCTTCTTGTTTTCCGTAGCTCGAATAAATAAGTTTCAATGTCAGACTCTGAGCTCTGTTTCCAAGAAAAAACATCAGCCTTTGGGAACTGAAGGACTACACAGGGGTCACTGATGTCCCAAATGTCTTTTGGCAAATGGAACTTCAGCTGGAATGTCCTTCTCCACAGGGCTGCTCTCCATCCATCCCTCTATCCCTTTCCATCCATCCCCCAGTCTTTGCTGGTACTGGGGATTGCCCTGACCCAGGTCCATGACCTTGCCTGGGGTCTGGTTGACCCTCATGAGGTTACCATAGACCCACTGCTCCAGCTTGTCCCTCTGGATGCTCTCCCTTCCTTCCAGCCCATTGATGGCACCACTCAACTGGGTACCATCTACAAACTTGCTGGGGGTTCACTCAATCCACTGCTTGTGTCCTGATGAAGGTATGAAATAGTTCTAGTCCCAGCACAGACCCTTGAGAGACATCACTTGTTACTGATTTCCTCTTGCACTGCAACGATTTGGATGTGACCATCCAGCCAATTCCCTATCCATCCATCCATCAACCTCCTCCCTTTGTAATTCCAGTTTCCCCAAGTCCCCCCAGCTTTCCCTCTGGCCACAAGCTCCTCTTCAGTGCCAGCTCACTGCAGCCGTGATTCAGCAGCCGTGCTGGAAGCTGTCTTGCCTCCACCAGTGTCTGTCTTGTCTCTGTACTAGTTTGAACCTTCAAGGTCATGGCCAAGCTTCCAGCAGGCAGAGAGGGGCACAGGAGAGGAGCCATTCCCACTGGGAGCAGGGTGCCTCCCAGTTGTCCATGTGAAGATTTAGCCTCTCAGATACAGCCCTAGCACAAACCCTCTGACTACATGGCTGAGCTGTGGGTCCTGCATCCCTGTACCCTCTGGGCTCTGCAGGGGCTGTGCACGTGCCAGGGCTGCTGCATTGCACCCTATTAATCCCAAATCCTTCCTGAACTCCCCAGCCCCAGCAGTGTGTCTGACCCAGCTGTACTGGGACCCGCATCTCTGGGTACTGGCCAGAGGGTACTACATCTCTGGGTACTGTCACTGGGCAGCCCCTCCACCTCAGGTGATGATTCTGTGAGTGCCAGCCCTGGGTTTTGTTCCTCCAGCTGGAGCAGAGCTAGGGAAGGGGCCCTGAGCAATTTCCAAATGAATTCAGCAGGCAGGTAGAAATCACAAATATGGGGAGCAATGGGAAGTGAAACATCATGAAAAGGTTCTGCTGTTTCCAGCTGCTTATGAGCTGGAGATCATTCTGAAGGAGCAAAAACTCCCCTTGACCTGTCGCTTGGCTCCTACCCCTGCAATTTGCTGTTAAATTATCAGGGCTGGGACCCCCTGCCCATCATCCGTGGATGCTCACCAGGTGCGTGTTCCAGATGCTCTGCAGCTCCATGTGCTCAGGGTGGGATGGAGCCCTGAGCCCACACCCCAGGGGTGCCCACACCCTGGACACCCCCTCGCTCAGCTGGGGCACCCAGCCCACCAGGGCTGCCCTGACAGGGGGGTCCTGGTCTGGGGATGGATTCATGTGATGTGACACTGCTGGATGATTTTTCTCACACCTGAGACCTTCTGCCTGATGTGGCTGGCTCGTGGATGTGATTCCTGCATCAGTGGAGTGCTGGGCTCTCCTTGCAGGGACTTGTCATGTTGTTAGCACGCTCCAGTTCCTCTCCAGTTGATGATGGTGTGCTGTGTTTGGACCAGTCTCCTCTGGAGACGGTGACATGAGGACACGTGGGCTGAGGAGGTGTTACCATAAAATCCTGGCTTGTGACTGAGGGATGAGAGATGGGTTTTGGGTGGATATTCCAGACTCAGCAGCCTGAATATGGAATGTTTGCAGATGTTGGCTGATAGGGATGGGGAAATTAATCTGTCAGCCCAGTAGCAACACTTGCACTATGTTAGTGACAGTGATGGACTGTGGCTCAGGAGGGACCTTCTTGCTCTCTACAGCTCCCTGACAGGAAGTTGGAAGCAGGGTAGGGTCGGGCTCTGCTCCCAGGGAACAAGGGACAGGACAAGAGGGAACAACCTCAAGTAGCACCAGGGGAGGTTTAGAATATTGGAGAAAATTTTGTCATGGAAAAGGGTGGCCAAGGATGGTCAAGCCCAAGCCTGCCCAGGGCAGAGGTGGAGTCCCCATCCCTGAAGGGGTTTAACAGACATGTGGATGTGGCACCTGGGGACATGGGTTAGTGGTGGCTTTGGCAGTGCTGGGGGGAAGGTTGGACTCAGTGGTCTCAGAGGGCTTTTCCAATATACATGATTCTGTGATTCTGTGGTTGGAGAAATGGGATGAATTATTGCTGTTTCAGGCAGGATTCTTGGGGAGGCTCCAGCTGGGCAGCACTAGGTCCAAAGGCTCTTGGAGAAGAACACAGCTTGTTCATGGCCCTGTCACTTCCCTCATGGTGCCATGTCTTCTCCTGTGTCCCTGGAGCCCTGCCTGCCAATCCTGCCTTGATTGCTGGTGTCCGCTGGAGAGAGATGTTTTTTGAGGGCAGGCAGCATAAATCTTGAGCTTGTTTTTAATGCCAGCAGAGCCTGCTTAATAGGTTTAAGCATCTTATCTCTCAGTACTGTTAATGAGTTTCCAGGCCCCACAGAGGTGGAGCAGAACTGTATTTTCCTAATCAAGTTATCAGTTTATTAGCAAAAATGCAAATAAAAGAGTTGCTTTGGATGCAAGTAAAAAAAAAAAAGTGCTGTCTGGAAAAGCACTGAACATCACGGGACGGATAACAGAGGATCAGGCAAGGCCAGAGAATTGTCAGGGAAAGAAGATAAAATGCAGCTGGGATGTGGCCTCTGATGTCTGCCCTGGGGCTCTGCCATGGAAGATTTTTCTTCTTAATCACATGAAGCTGTAGATGTTGGAAGCATTTATTGAGTCACTTCATGAATGTGCCCTGCTGGTAGAAGAGCTCACGAAGAGTTAATGGATGATTAATTAGGTTTGAGGTAAATAATTAATCAAGTGGTGTAGAATCCAACAGGTCAGGACTTGGCTTCTGATCTGTAAATACTGATGTGTGTACAGCTGAAGACCATCTTGTGCAGATATTCTTTATTACCAGCCTCCAGCGAACCACTTCCGTGGACACTTTTAATAAGAAGGGTGATCCATCATTGTTCTGATAACTGGCTGGTGTGGTCAGGGCTCGAAGTGGTGCTGAGGTAGTAGCACTTCAGAAATTGGGAAGAAATTCTTCCCTGTGAGGGTGGGGAGGCCCTGGCACAGCTTGCCGAGAGAAGCTGTGGCTGCCCCATCCCTGGAATTGTCCAAGCCCAGGTTGAACAGGGCTTGGAGCAACCTGGGATAGTGGAAAGTGTCCCTGCCCATGGTAGGGGATGGGATTAGATGGTCTCTAAGGTCCCTTCCAACCCAAACCACTCTGTGAGTCCATGATTCTATTTATCTGAAATGCACTTGATGTTGTTTTAGTCTTTTTTGATGGAAATTATCTCCAAAGCAGATGTTGAGTGTGTGTGCATGCATGCCATTTCCTACAACCCAGAGGCTTTTTTGTTGGTGTTCTCGTAGCTGTGACCTCCATGGCCCCAGTCTGAGCCTGCTGGAAGCTTTTCCCTCTCAGGTCTGATCAGAAGTGGTAGGTTTCATGGAATCACAGGATGGTTTAGGTTGGAAGGGACCCTAAAGCTCACGGGACACCTGCCACTAGACCATGGTGATCCAAACCCCATCTAGCCTGGCACAAGTGTTGAAACTTCTTTATCTGCCCCTCAAACCACAGCTATGAAGGGAAGGGCTTCTGGGGAAAGTTTTGGTGGAAAATAATCAAATCCTGACATGCCCACGTGCAGACTGAGCCTGTGTCTCTTCCAGCCTTCCTCTAGTGCCAGGATGTGAAGCCATCCCTCATTCCATGCCTGTGGTCCATGCTTTGAATACTGCTTAGCTTTTTACTGCATTAATATTTCAATACCTGCAAAAACAAGTTGGGCTTTTACAACCGGACGGGTTGTGCCGAAGGGTTTCAAGTTCACTGAATTTCCAGTGCAGACAATTATTGGTCTTTAATATCTTAAATTAAATGCTACCTTAAAAGGTGTAATCATACAAAGGCTCAGGGGAAAGAAGACCTCAGCCTCAGGTTAAGAGCCACTGGGTTCAAGAAGGAGCTGACCCTGAGGAGTCTCTGGAGCCCTGAGAGCAGTTTGGGCAGCTCAGGGTGCATTAGCATTTATCAAGAGCAAAGAAGCAGAGATGGGAAGACAGTGCAGTTTGTTTCTGTCATTACTGCATTTAATCAATGAACAGAAAAACACAAGTTTCTCTTAAAAAGTTTCTGGGTCAAAAGCAGAGCAGGGGTAGACTGGCTGGAAGGGTTTTTCTATACTCCCTTTGCCTTCGGCTTGTTGGAACGAGCTGTGATGCTGCCTGCTCTTCCCAACTGCAGGGAGCTGCTCTTCCCAGACTGCCAGGACTTCTCTTTGAAGCTTTTCATTGAAGAAACAAGGCTGAAGTTCTGAAGTTCTCTCAGTCAGCCAAAGCCACCGGTGAGAAACCATGGCTGGTGTGACCTCTGCCAGCCCTTTCCTTTCTTGTCCTTTTTAGTATAGTGAGAAGGTTTTGAGGAGAGGTGGCAATGTCGAGACTTGAAAGGCTCCTCTTTCTGTGGGAGGAACAGTGGAGCCAGTCATGTGCTAAATCTGCTCTCTGAAGGCAGCAGAGCCCTGTCCTTGTGTGGTGGGGAACGTCCTCCCTGTTGTACCTCCGCTTGGAAGGAGCACCAAGTCTCTTCGTCGCTTCTTGTCACCCCACCTACTGGTTTTTTTTATGAAAAGCAATTGAAACCTCATGCTGACACCTTGTTTTTTGGGGCAAAGTCGCTCCTGAACACTAGCTCACCTGTAAAAGCCTCTGCCTGTGGTGACTGTAGAAGGTGACTCTGTGGAGCGTTGGGCAATGATGTGGAGTAACATTTTTTTCTGTTGAGGGCTTAAAGGTTTTGGACCACGATGATAAAACACGTCCATGCCTTTGCCACCCTCCCCTTCCTGAGCAGGTTGGGTGTGTGAGAAAGGAGGTGGGATTTTTCTGTACAGGTGTGGGATTTTAGGAGGATGCAGCTGAGTGACTCATGTGTGTTCAACCCAAGTCGGAAAGTAGGACACGTTTATGCAAGGCATGTTAAACGTCTCTTAAAAATGCCTCAGCTATAAGAAGTGCCTTATTCTTGGCATCCATCTGGGTTCTTGCAGAGACAGTGGGTAATGGCACCATGTGTGGATTATATATCTCACCATGACCAAAGGGAATCTGGAGCTCCCAATCTGGAAGATAATTCTGTGCCTTGAGAGTACTGCGAGGGCTTTTAATAGCTACTGGTGCTACAGGAAAGCAGCCTGGTGGGAAAGGGAGTTGGAGAATGTAAGCAGAACATCACCCACCTTATTTTCCTCTGAGTTTTATGAAGATCCTGCTTAGCAGTTCCACTTCTGCAGTGGTGGAACCACGTCAAGTGGAGCTGCTCTCAAGATTTAGCTCAGGAAGGATGCGTAATTTTTGCTCTTAATTGGAAAGATAATGAAGTGACATCTGAATCCTCAATCTTGTTCTCTTTTTGTTTGTCCTGTTGTTCAGTTTTACGTGAAACAAGGCTAATAAAAGGAGTTGTCAGTGTTTGCCATCATAGCTTCATTTCCAGGGTGGGCCCATGGCTGTGCCAGCCCTGAGCAGGGTCCTGCTCACAACACCTGCACCCTGGGGAGCTCCTGCTCTCTCACTAGAGAAGCTCTGAGCTGCTTTTTCCAGCAGCCTGAAGTGAGGAAACCAGTCATTAAACTTTGCTAGTGAAGGGCTTCCTGTTGGGACCCACCTCTGAACCCACCACTGGTGGGAAGGTGGTGACTGAAATGAATGGAGCAGCAGGGAATGACTTCCCATCAGCTCACTGGATTTGAGCAGCAGGAGGAATGGGAAAAAAAAAATTCATATTTTTATGATTGAAGTAATTTGTTATGTGAAAAATCCAAATTCTTGGGATGGAAACAGGGTTTTATGAGCCTGTGGTGGGGTTTTCTTGCAGACAGCTGCTCCAGTGCCTCAGCTGTGGGGAGTGCTGCTGCTGCCTTGCTCCATCTCTAGCAGGAGGACCATAATCCCATGATCCTGGGGTTGGTGTTCCTATTTCCAACTTTGAGACCAATTTGAGTTACCTGGAGGCATCAAGTTCTGAAATGTCCAAGTTGGTCTAAAACATGACCTGAAGTTTTAAGCAGCAATTCTGGCTTGATGGGACCTGGGGCATAGAACATTCTCCTTCCTTATGTGTGCCTGGAGTTCCTAATTAACAGAGCCCCTCAGCTCTGGAGGCAGGCTGAGAGAGCTGGGATTCTTTAGCCTGGGGAAGCAAAGGCTCCAGGGAGACCTTAGAGCCCCTTCCAGTGCCTAAAGGGGGCTTATAAAATAGAGGAGTATGATTTTTTACATGCAGATAGTGATAGGAACAATTTTAATCTAAAAGAGGAGAGATTTAGATTAGATACTAGAAAGAAATTCCTCCCTGTGAGGGCAGTGAGGCCCTGGCAGAGGGGCAGAGAAGCTGTGGCTGCCCCATCTCTGGAAATGTTCCAGGCCAGGTTGGACAGGGCTTGGAGCAATCTGGGATCATGGAAGGTGTCCCTGCCCATGGCAGGGAGTTTGGAATGAGATGAGCTTTAAAGTCTCTTCCCACCCAAATCATTCCATGATCTTGTGATTCTCTGACGTGCTGTGCAGGCTCCTGGTGCTCTGCTGAGCTGCTCCTGCTCTGGCATGGACTCACCCTGTGCCCGTCCACACTGGGATGTGCAGGTGCTGCTGCTGCTGCGGACAGTGGAAGGGCTTGACGGGGCTGGTTTCCCTGTGTGGAGTGGTTCCATATCCTCCTCCAGGACAGCCCTGTGGAGTTTCCCAAACCCCCAGCCTGGGGCAGGCTGGAAGTGAATCTGCCCTCCCCTTGAGCAGTCCCTGTGGCCGGGCACGGGGCAGGTGGGCCCCAGGACACAGCAGTGATGCTCATCTGTGCCCCCATGAGCATCCTCCGGGGGCTTCTCCTCCTGCATCCCTCTCGCCTCCCCCTTCCTCTGCTGCCTGTGTCGAGCTCTGCCCTCGGCAGAGACCAAAATAGCTCCCGCAGAGCTATTGAAATGTCAGGAGGGAGTGGGCAGAGCCGGGCCACGGTGTTGACAAAACGCTGCTCTGTGCACGGTCAGGGCCAATGCCCTGTGTTGTCGTGGCCTCTCGTTAAGTGTCATCAGAGCAAACCCTGGGGAAGTGCTGGATAAAAACTGCTGCAGAGCTGTCCCCCTTTGCTGGCAGAGGCACTGCCAGCTGTGTCCTCCCCTCTCACTTGGTTCTGTCTGTGGAAAGCACTGGTGGTGGGGCAGGGTCCTGACCTCCATCTCTCCGTGCTGTCAGGATGCCTGGGGGCTTCATCTGCCACACTGCATCTTCAGTGTGAGGGCAGAAGTTTCCACCTTGCCTTAGCAGGAGGGAGATGCTGAAACAACTAGGAAGAGCTTTGGAATGAGCTGTTAAATCCTTGCAGGTTCCTAATGTGTAATAATTAGTGGTAAGAGAAAATCCCGATGGGATGCTGGGTGTGCCAGAGGGGAACAGCTCCATTGCCAGTGTGTGCATGTGGAATCATGCTGAAATGTAATGCCAGCCTGAACTATTACTGCTCAGGGTGTTGTATTCAGTGTGAAAAGCTGGGATATTTTCTCAAAAACATTACAGAGATTCACCCCATTATTCCTGGTTATTCCTTACTCCTGCGGTGTGCAGGCTGTCTGGGGAAGGATGTGAAGAGCATCATGTGTTGCAGGACATGGAGAGAAGGGACATGCAGAGAGAGAAAAGACAGCTGTTTTCAAAAACCACAGACTGCAAGAAGCCAGCAAGCCAAGTATTAGTGATCACCAACTTCCTGAAAATTGGATTAACAAGATCTTCTGCTGAGATAAGGTGGCATTCAGGCTGCTGTGTGTGTGGGCAGCTCTCCCATGGGCCAGCACTGGGGTGCAGTGATCAGGCAGCATCTCTAGACCTCCCTTGGGTGAAATCCTGCTTTCTAGCCTCTGTTGCACTTGATTTTCTCCTGGTACCTCCTGGTCTGGGTGATGTGGAAGCGCTGTGGGGACTGAGGGTCAGTGCTGTGCTCAGAGGTGGGATCACAGCCCCTGTCTCTCTACACTGCCCATCCTCACCACAGAGCTGTGCTGAGCTCAGGGAGACTCAGTCTGCCTGACTCCTGCTCAGATTTGCTCTTTCCCAAGAAAAAAATGCCTTTGATCCCCACACATATCATCCTGCCATCAGCTGCAGCCTTCCTTGGAACCTCCTCCCAGCATACGAGCGGATACAAGGTCCTGGAGTTGTATTTGACTGTTAGATTATTGTTCTCCTTGGGAGCCAGCTGAGATTTGTCCTTTTCCAGTATGTCTGCAATTGATTTTAGCCTGGATTTATCATTAATCAAGTGTGCCCTTCACTCAGATAGGTGAAGGCAGCACAGCTCTCCCGAGCCGGTGGGTGGGTTTTCCTCCAGTCTGCAAGCTCTTAATGAAAACACTGAATGGAACTCACCCCGGGATTGACCCCTACATGGGACTCATCCATCATTTTCCCCCAATCCCAAACCATATCTTTAATCATCTGGTCCCTGTGTCCAGCCCGATGGCGTGGGTGTGACATACCCGTACATCCTGTGTCCTGCTGGAAAACAAGACACACTCTCCTTTCCTCTTTTCCTTCCTTGCACATCATGCTTTGATTAAACCTATCAAATTCGATTTCACCTGTTTGATTTCACCTCTCCTGGGCCTGATCTTGCTCTGAGCTGTGTTGGATTCACCCTATTGGTGTGGGCTCAGGCAGCAGTGCCTTTTTCACATCTGCAACAGCTGGAGGGTGCTGCTGTCTTCCCTGAGCATCACCTGGGTGTGTTAGAGCTGAGCCCCACATGGGTTTGTTAAAGCTGAGCACCACCTAGGTGTCTTTAAGCTGAGCATCACCTGGTTGTTTTAGAGCTGTCTTGTCACTGAGAGTTAGAGTTGGGCTCTGCAGTGTTGGAGGAGAACATTGCTGGCCCTGCAAGACTGTCTGCACCTCCTGGTGGGAATGTGGGCATTGGCTGTGTGTTTTGTGTGTGGAGCAGCCCCATGGCTTCATGGGAGTGCTTTGGACATGGATTGAGGGATTGCAAATATGGGGAAGGATAACTTGGAAAAAGGCAGTTGATGGGGAGAAGTCTCTTAGGGTTTGGTGAGGAGGGCCAGGATGCACCATGACTGTGATGTACAGAATGCTCTGGGCATGACCACAGCTGGTTAGGAGATACCCCAATGCAAGATTTCCCCAAGGATTCTCCCCAGAGAAACCTGCTCTTTAAGAGGTAAAAATAGCACCCTGCAGAGTGAGGGAAATCCCTTCTGGGCCAGCAGGGGAGGAGGAGGAGGAGGAGGGGCTGCTGTGTCTGTGTTGGGGTTGCTGAGGTCCTGGGGATAGAATAATGGAATCATTAGGGTTGGAAAAGACCTCCAAGACCACTGAGTCAAACTGTCACCCCAGCACTGCCAAGGCCACCACCATGTCCCCAGGTGCCACATCTACACATCTTTTAAAACTCTGCAGGGATGGGGACTCCACCACTGTCCTGGACAGCCCATTCCAATGCCTGATCACTCTTTCCATAAAGAAATTTTCCCCAATATCCAATCTAAACCTCCCCTGGCACAACGTGTCCCTTGTTCCCTGGGAAAAGAGCCCGACCTCCCCCTTGCTTCCCCCTCCTGTCAGGGAGTTGGAGAGAGTGAGAAGGTCCCCCCTGAGCCTCCCTTTCTTCAGGCTAAGACCCCCCAGCTCCTTCAGCTGCTTCTCATCAGACTTGTGCTCCAGACCCTTCTCCAGCTCTGTTCCCTTCCCTGGACACGCTCCAGCCCCTCAATGTCTTTCTTGTCACGAGGGGCCCAAAACTACCCCCAAGACTGGAGGGAATGGGGAAGGCAAATCCTGGCAAAGGAAGGGATCTGGAGAGTAAAGTGGCAGGGGAGGGTGAATTGGTCAAAGGTTGGACTCAATGATCTTGGATGTCTTTTCCGACCTAAATGATTCTGTGATTCTGTGAATTCCAGTGTGCAGAGAGGGAGCAGGCTGGGGAAGCCGTAATTAAGGGAGACAGACAGCAAGGGGAATCCAGCATAGTGGGAGGAGCCTGCTGGGGGGGCCAGGAAGGAGTGGGAAGAAGCTGCAGGGATGAGGGGCAGGAGGGAGTGGGAAGAAGCTACGGGGTAGGGAGCGGGGGAGTTGGTGCTGAGGAGGAGGTGTGGGGGACAACAGGACACAAAAATATTTCCTCTGCAACAGCTGAGGAGGGCAAGTGAGTTCTTGGCAGTTGGTCTGTGCAATGCCAGACCCGCATCCATCCTGTTTTCCACCTCTCCCTGTACAGCCCGAGTGTATCCTTACATCATTTTGCAGGACTTTCCAGTGTCTTTGTTATTTTCCGTTCATTTCAGCAGCATCTTGCTTTTTAAAGACACATTGTTTTTCCTCCGTCCGCCCTCCCACCATTCCCAGTTTGTCCGTTGCTTTTTTTTTTTTGGAGCAGTCAGAGGTCACCTGCCCTCCTCCGAGGGCACAGAGCAAGGACAATGCGGGAAGGATGGGGCGGTGAAGCGGAGAGAACGGGGAGGCTCGGCAGTCCCCTTGCTTTTTGGGATTCCCTGTTCCCTCCTCCATTGGAGAGGAGATTTCCCCTCCGATGGATTCCTGAGCGCAGTGGGAAGGCTGGTGACAGGGCAGTGACGCCGGCGGCTGACGCTGTGCCGGGGAGGAGTGGGAGGCTGGAGCGAGCGTGCTGGGGAGCACGTCGGCACTGCCATGGCCATGGCTCCCGATGCTCATGGCTCCCATGGCACTGCCTGCCACGGCACACGGCTCCCACAGCTCCCA
>NW_020885118.1:100272-134220 GCF_003945725.1 Corapipo altera
TCCCACAGCTCCCACACAGCTCCCACACAGCTCCCATGGCACATGGCTCCCACATCTCCCACGGCACTGCCTGCCACAGCACACAGCTTCCACAGCTCCCACGGCACTGCCTGCCACAGCACACAGCTTCCACAGCTCCCACGACACACAGCTCCCACAGCTCCCATGTCACATGGCTCCCGCAGCACACAGCTCCCACGGCACCCACAGCACTGCCTGCCACGGCACACAGCTCCCACAGCACACAGCCCTCATGGCACACAGCTCCCACAGCACACAGCTCCCACACAGCTTCCATGGCACACGGCTCCCAGGCAGCTCCCATATCACACAGCTCCCACGACGCTGCCTGCCACAGCACATGGCTCCCACAGTACACGGCTCCTACGCCACACAGCTCCCACAGCTCCCACACCTCCCATGGCACACAGCTCCCACACAGCTCCCACGAGATGCAGCTCCCATGGCAGACTGCACCACACAGCTCCCAGAGCTCCCATGGCACACAGCTCCCAGAACTCCCACACAACACGGCTCCCACGGCACACAGCTCCCATGGCACACAGCTCCCACAACATGCAGATCCCAAGGCACACAGCTGCCACACCACACAGCTCCCAGAGCACGTGGCTCCTACGCAGCTCCCATGTCACATGGCTCCCACAGCACATGGCTCCTACTGCACACAGCTCCCATGGCACACAGCTCCCACACAGCTCCCACACAGCTCCCACACAGCTCCCACGGCACACAGCTCCCATGGCACACAGCTCCCACACAGCTCCCACACAGCTCCCATGGCACACAGCTCCCATGACTTTCATATGTCTCCCACAGCACATGGCTCCTACAGCACACAGCTCCCACAACTCCCACAGCACACAGCTCCCACACAGCTCCCATGGCACACAGCCACCATGGCACACAGCTCCCACACAGCTCCCATGGCTTTCATACGTCTCCCACAGCACACAGCTCCTGTGGCACACAGCTCCCATGGTGCACGGGTCCCACACAGCTCCCATGGCACACAGCTCCCACACAGCTCCCATGGCACATAGGTCCCAAGCAGCAGCACCTGGAGAGCACAGCGTGGGTGGATGGGGAGGTGCTGGGCAGAGCTGGGCCGTGGTGGCAGGGGAACTGGTCAGAGACGGCTGATTGCTCACCCTGCATGGGGATAGGGGTGCCCAGCCAGCAGCAGGTACGTTCCCCTGACCCAGAGCTGGATCAGGAACGACTTGTTTCTGATTTCTGTAAATCAACAAACAAAAGAGCGAGGCAGCGGGGCAGCCTTGGGACAGGGGTCGTGGAAGAGGGCCCAGCCCAGCAGGTGTATCTGACGTGAAGGCACAGAGCTGGCTCCCTCCTCTGTTTGGAGATGTGTGCAGGTGGGGATGGAGGGACCAAACCCTGCCTTTGCTGCTATGGTCACCTGCAAACAGTTTTGGGCTGGACATAAGGAAGAACTGTTGTACCATGTGGGTGGTAGGGACTGGCACAGGATGCCCAGAGAAGCTGTGGCTGCCCCATCCCTGCAAGTGTCCAAGGCCAGGTTGGATGAGGCTTGGAGCAACCTGATCTACTGGAAGGTGTCCCTGCCCATGGCAGGGCAGGGAGTGGAATGAGATGAAGTTTGAAGGTCTCTTCGAACCCAACTCACCCTTTGAGACCGTGACTCTATGGAAGAGTCCTTGGGCAAGTGCCCAGCACTGTGAGGTGGATTTTTTTTCCCTTTTTGACCTTTCCCTGGGAATGGACCATTTGGATCTCTCAAATTTACACGGCAACGTGATACCTTCCAGCTTGGAAGTTTGGGCTCTCCCATTTCCATGAGTTAATAGAGGAGCTGTCAGACAACCAGTGTGCAGGGGTGATGGCTGCAGGTGACAGTGGCTGCAGGATGACCTATAAACCCTTCCTGGCCACTGTGACCTGCCTGTGTGTTGTCCTTGCTGGGTCCAGAAGAGTTGAGTGAAGTCATGCAGTTCCCTGTGCTTCAGTCAATGTTTAAAAATATAAATGTCGGATCTTTTCTCAAGAAAAAAAAGCTGGATTGGGCAGGTTCAGGTGTGTGAACTCTTCGTGCTGCTTTGGGTACCAACAGCAGCATCTCGAGTCTGCTCTCAGCTGAAGCTCTGGGGAGTAGATCTGCTTCAGGTCATTTTTTTCCACCAGTGCTAGAAAAAGTTTTCTTTTCAGCCAGAGGTAATACTTGCTCTTTATCATGGAAATGTGCAACTCTAAAAATAACCTTTCCACAATTCCCTGGCTGTCTGCCTTTCCACACAAAGCCCGGTGTCTCTTTGTCCAAATGGGCTCACTGTGGGTGATCTGTATCACCTTGTGCAGAGGTGAAGGACTTCCCTCCCTCCTGTGCTGGACCCCGTCCCCACATCAGGCCCTGCTTCTCACAGACTGGGCACAGACTTGCTCTCTCATCCCGAACAATTTAAATACAGCATTCGCAGTATGTCTGTTCTTGGGAAGAGCCAGGTTGTGTCCTGGGTCCTGGGAAGGATGGGTGAAGTGCCTTAGGATACTGGAGTGGCAGCAGTAAAGTTGCCAAAGCATGGGAACCTCATTGGAGTTCAACCAGGCCAAGGGCAAGGTCCTGCACCTGGGTTGAGGCAATCCCTAGTGCCAGCATAGACTGGGGAATGGATGGATGGATGGATGGATGGATGGATGGATGGATGGATGGAGGACATCCTGTGGAGGACTGGGGGATTCTGGTGGGTGAGAAATGGGACATGACCTGTCCACAGGCACTGGCAGCCCAGAAAGCCAAGTGTCTCCTGGGCTCATCCCCAGCAGTGTGGGCAGCAAGAGAGGGAGGGAGTGCTCCCCTGACACCCCCTGGACCTGCCTCCAGCTCTGAGATCCCAGCACAAGTCAATGGTGTTAAATTGAGGGTGTAGTCAGGTTGGACATGGGGAAGAAATGCTGGACCAGAGGGTGGGGAGGCCCTGGCACTGGTTGCCCAGAGAAGCTGTGACTGCCCCATCCCTGGAAGTGTCCAAGGTCAGGTTGGATGAGGCTTGGAGCAACCTGGGATAGTGGAAGGTGTCCCTGACCATGATAAGGGCTTGGACTGCATGATCTTTGAACATCCCTTCCAACCCAAACCACACTGTGAGTTCATGATCCTGTGTTTAAAGCACGGGACAGAAAGGAATTATTTAATTACTCCAAACATCTCTGCTACAAGAACAACTAAAACTCCAGAAAATTCCAATTGCTCGTTTGTGATCCCAAATTCAGCCTAGTTTGTGTTCCTCAATCCTGAAAGAAATATTTATATGGCTGTTGTGTGAAACCCCCTTGGGCAGGACCCCTGTGCAGCCCCACTGCTCACATGCAGGTGTCAGCACAAGGGACTCCTGGTGATCTGGATGATCCCAGCTTGCTCCTTGATATCAAGTGCTCATGGAATAAATTGAAAGTACTTTATCCTCCCTGCATTCTTCAGTGTTTCTTACCACTTCTCTGTACCTCCTACTCCTGGAGCTTTACTTGCCACGGATTTATATTCATCTCCATTTTCCCATACATGGTGAGGAGGAGGAGAATATTTTCCCACCCTCTCCCAGTGGCACAGAAACTGGAGCTGGAAAACCCACCCAGCAGCCTGAAGGACGGGCTGAAGTTTTCATGAGGTACTTAAAGCAGAGCAGAAACCTCTCAGCCATTTTGGTGCATTAATAAAGGAAAATGGGAAAATAATGCAGAAAGGACACAAACATGCGGGAAGTGCTTTTTTTTGGGAAAACACGTGGTGTATATTATGCTGATTAAATTCCAGCGTTCCAACAGTAAATCAGGTTGTTGCTAAACAGTCAATACCAAAAATAGACCCTGCTGGATCCAGGCTACCTGAAGGTATTGATTGGGAAGTTTTCCAGGAGCTGAGTAAGGTGGTGCCTTTGCCGTTTGTGTTGATTTCCAATAATTCCTGGCATACCTGGCAGGCACAAGGAGCTTTTTTAAAGAGAGAGGGAATGAGCTGAGTAATTATTGACTGATTAACCCGACCTTGCTTCTGGGAAAAATAAATGGAGTATTAGAAGTGGAATTTGATCAGGAGAATTAAAGGAGGGTAAGACAGTTAGTGCCGTCTGTGTTGTAAAAATAGAGCTGAGGAGCTTTAGTTGGTACCTGTGCCCTCAGTGCCCGTGGGAGGCCTGGGGTGGCTTTGCTGTGAACCCCAGCACTGCATCCCAAGTGTCCTCTGTCCATCCTGCAGCCGATGGGGGGTTGTGTGTGGCTCCAGGTGGGATGGGAGCGGGTGGGGGAGGGACTTTGTGCGTGTGATGGTGTTCAGTGCCAACCTGGAGCTAACGGGGTGGATGGAAGGTCTTGGAGGAGAGTATGGAAAGGGAAGGAGCATTTGGTCATCAGTCAGCTGATTTCTCCCGGAGAGCTGAACATCCCAAAACCTTGGGGATGATGCTGCAGGGCTGTGTCAGATGGGCACGTTTGCAGCGGGTGGGAGCAGCATCCGCAGCCATTCGCTCACATAAATTTTGCTGCCTTAATTGGGTGCCCCTCGTGGAGCTGGGATGAGTCCCCGGGGGTGCAGCCGCCTGCAGCGCCCACCAGATCCTGTGCTTCCATCAGGGCTTCCATCAGGTCCTTTGCCTGCTTTTAATTAAAAGATCTCCTAAACTCCCCCTGCTTTGAGCTGTTGATCCTTGCTGCTTCCTGCCAGCTCAGCGACCTCCCGCTTTCCCAACAGCCGCTCCGGTGGAGCTGTAAGCTGGAATGCAGGCGTGGGATGTGTTGGGCTGAGGATGCTGGAGATGAGCTGTGGGTCCGGGTTTGCTGCTGAGTGTGTTGGCAGGAAGCTCCCTGAGCCCGCTGCAGGCAGGATGGGCAGCAGATTTTGGGAGCTGTGGGTTCAAACTCACACCAGTGTCCAGGCATGAGGTCATTTACATGACCTTCCTTCATCCCTCGCTGTCTGCAAACTGATGTTTTAGTGTTAATTGGGGGAAAAATGAAATCCAACTTTCTCTGAAAACGGAGAAACTGGAGCAAGGCACTGCACTGCACCAGCTCTGCTCCTTGCACAGGGTTATCACCAAACCACAGTCATTTGGTGAGAGCACTGTGATCCCCTCATTTGTGCTGCTGGATCATAAACAGCCAGCAAGTGGCTGCAGGAGAAGCTGTTGTTGTCAGCAAGTGTGGCCAGCGGGACCAGGGCAGGGACCATCCCCCTGTGCTGGGCACTGCTGGGGCACCTCAAGTCCTGGGATCAATTTTGGGTCCCTCACAACAAGGAAGACATTGAGGGGCTGGAGCATGTCCAGGGAAAGGAACAGAGCTGGCGAAGGGGCTGGAGCACTAGAAGGAGCTGAAGGAGCTGGGGGAGCTCAGCCTGGAGAAAAGGAGGCTCAGGAGGGACCTTCTCACTCTCTACAACTCCCTGACAGGAGGGGGGAGCCAGGGAAAGGGTCGGGCTCTGTTCCCAGGGAACAAGGGACAGGACAAAAGGAAATAACTTTAAGTTGCTCCAGGGGAGGTTTAGGTTTGATATTAGGGAAAATGTCTTCACTGAAAGGATGGTTAAGCTCTGGCACAGGCTGTGCAGGGCAGTGGTGGATGTCAGAAGTCAAAACCTACAATTTAATCTGTTGTGGGTCACCACAAAACACAGGTGGACAGATGAGGCGTTTCAGGGAACACTTTTCCTCCCAGGGGATCCCTAAAGCTTTTCAGTCCCTTCTGTGCATCATCTCTGTTCTGTTCCTGTATAAAAGCCTAGTGACATTTTGCACTGACCTTGAACCCTGGCAGTGTCTCTCCTTGCTGCACCTCAAGCAAGATTTGTCCCTCCTGGCATGCAGGAAGTTAAAAATCCCGGGGCTGCTGGTCCTTCCTGATGGCACTGGATGTCTCCCGTGCCCTCGCTCCTGGCGAAGGCAGATGGACGACCTCGCCGTGTCCTGTTTCTGCAGCTCAGCAGGCAGCTGGAGCTCCTTGTGTCGCTCCTCTGTGGAAGGGACAGCCCCAGCTCTGCTTGGAGCAGCTCTCCCCTGTCCCCCCTCTGCCTGCTCCCCATTCTGTCACACCTGCTGCAGATGATTGTGTTGAGCAGAGCTGAAAAAACAAGAAAATTCGGGAAGGGTTGAGTCAGTGTCTGATGATTTTCTTCTTGTTTTCCGTAGCTTGAATAAATAAGTTTCAATGTCAGACTCTGAGCTCTGTTTCCAAGAATAAACGTCAGCCTTTGGGAACTGAAGGACTACACAGAGGTCACTGATGTCCCAAATGTCTTTTGGCAAATGGAACTTCAACTGGAGTGTCCTTCTCCACAGGGCTGCTCTCCATCCATCCCTCTATCTATCCCTCCATCCATCCATCCCCCAGTCTGTGCTGGTACTGGGGATTGCCCTGACCCTGGTACAGAACCTTTCTAGCCAATCTCCTCCCTGGTGGCTTTTACAACAGGTTTCATTTGTACTGCTTTAAGGCCATGAAACACTGTAGAAAATGTTTCAGCCAACTCTGTAGATCCCTAGAAAGGATTCCTTATGGTTTGCTTCCAGACACCAGATCATTGTGGGGCTTCCAGGTCTGTGCTTCCTCTTTGCATTCACCTTTAAAAAATACTCAACATTCAGTAAATGGAAGTGCCAAGATAAACAAGAAAGGTTTATTTTTTTTTTTTAAATTTCCTTCAAGGAACTGTGCTCAGGATATTCTTTCATTTTTTTTATTGAAAGAACTAAGTCTTTGCCAAAAAGATTGTTCTTCCCAGCTTTGCCAGGTAACTCAGCTGGAAATTAGTTTGGAATTGTGCCTTTCTCGATGACGTTGGTTGGTTGCTGTCAGTAAAGACTTGCAGGTTGCAGAGGTAAAGGTTTCTTAGTCCCAAAAAGGAGTGAGGCAGCTTGAGGCTGAGCACCCTGTGAGCAGAGTCACTGTCACTGTGACACCCAGGGGAGCTGCAGCGGGTGGGGACAGCGCCTGCCCTTCACTGTGAGGGGTGGAGGACTGTGCCTACCTGCTCCTACCTGCTCTCCTGCCTGCTCCTGCCCACTTCTGCTTGCTCCTGCCTGCCTGATTGCTGCACCTGCCTGCTCCTGATGGAGTTTACCTGCGTGCCTGTTCCTGCCTGCTGCTCCTGCTGCTCCTGCCTGTTCCTGCCTGCTGCTCCTGCTGCTCCTGCCTGCTCCTGCCTGCCTGCTGCTCCTGCCTGCTCCTGCCTGCTCCTGCTTGCCTGCTTCTCCTGCCTGCCTGTTTCTGGCTGCCTGCCTGATTCTGCATGTTCCTACCTGTTCCTGCCTGCCTGCCTGCTACTCCTGCCTGCCCACTCCTGTGTGCTTGCCTGCAGTGTTACCAGCCTGGGCTGGGTGTTTGCTCTCTGCCAGAGAGGTGCCCCATTTGCTGCTGGCAGAGGAAGAAGAAAGAGCTCCCACCTCTGCCTGCACCCCTGCCTGCACCCCTGCCTCCCCTGCACTGCCTGGGTTGCCTCCTGGACAAGGTCACAGCAGGCCCTGGGGCTTCTCGGGGACATAAGACTTGACCTTGGACCAAAGCCTCCTCCTCCCTCCCAGCGGGGACCAGGGACGTGGCCCCACGTGTTGATGGCCATGGGGACATCCCTGCTCCTGCTGCAGCAGAGCAGACATTCCAGGTGGGCTGTGGGATGTGGGGAGCCTGACCCATCCCCTGAAACATCCCCTCTCCCCCCTCAGTGCCGCTCTGGCGTGGGGTGACACCGACCGTAGCGTGACAATGTTGTGGTACTTGAGCTTCCCGTGGCTGGATGTCACTCTCTGGGAATGGTTAAATAGATCTGAGTGAGTCACTTAAACAGACGCCGTGGATGTGAAAATAATTGTCTGGGCAGCCTGTGCCTGCCAGGCCGCCAAGTAATCCTCACACGGCCTGTGACTCAAAGCCAGCCAGAAGGAGAGTTCTCTCTGCTGCTCAGTTGGAAATATTTTGAGGAAGGCACCCAGCTCCCGTTCCCTGTCCCCTGCATCCCTCTGTGTGGTCCTGTCCCCATCCTGAGTGGCCACCACAGGACTGTGCTCACTACCTGCCCTGTGCATCCTCAGTGGCAGCGTCATGGCAGTGTATCATGGGATCATAAGGATCCTTAAAGATCATCTCATCCCACCCCCTGCCATGGGCTGGGACACCTTCCACTAGTCCAGGTTGCTCCAAGCCCTGTCCTGCCTGGCTTTGAACACTTCCAGGGATGGGGCAGCCACAGCTTCTCTGGACAACCTGTGCCAGGGCCTCTCCACCCTCACAAGGAAGACTTTCCTCCTAATGTCTAATTAAAACCTGCCCTCTGATGGTGGGAAGCCATTCCCCTTGTCCTGTCCCTCCATCCCTCGTCCCAAGTCCTTCTCCAGCTCTCCTGGAGCCCCTTTAGGCCCTGGAAGGGGCTCAGAGGTCTCCCTGGAGCCTTCTCTTCTCCAGGCTGAACACCCCCAGCTCTCCCAGCCCAGCTCCAGAGCAGAGGGGCTCAAGTCCTCAGAACATCTCTGTGGCCTCCTCTGAACTCTATCCAGCAGCTCCATGTCCTTCCTATGCTGGAGGCCCCCATGCTGGAGGCAACACTGCAGGTGGGGTCTCACGAGGGCAAGAATCGCTCAGCCCGGTTTGACAGGGAGAAGGGAAAGTACAAGGCAGTGAGTTGTGTGAAATTGTTTAATAGGATCGAGGGTGGATATGGGTGGGAAGGGGATATGGATGAGAAGGGACCTTGGAGGTCCCTGGCCCAGTCCCCTCCAGCAAGTCCATTGGATCTGGTTGCTCAGCCACATGCTGAATATCCTTAAGGAAGGATGTCTCACAGCCTCTCTGGGTCCAGTATTTGACTGCCTTCATGACCATTGTTTTTTCCAGTATCTAATTTGCATTTTGCTGTCCCAGCGTGGTCCAGCACTGGTTGTCCTGTCCCTGTGCACCATGAAGCTTCAGCAGGAAGCTGAAGGTCACTTCCAAGGACCAGCAGGATGCTTGGCCCCAGCTTCTCCCCATCCTCCTGCAGGGGAATCGCAGGCAGCAGTAGGAACCCCCTTGGCTTTCCAGGTGGACAGTCCCAACTCCTTTGTGTGCATGGCAGTCCTGGGTCCTTGTCTGCTTGCCCAGCCTGGATGGTTTCAGGGAGTTACTCAGCCCAGTCTGGTTCATTGCTTTATTAAGAAACAATCATTAATTCCTTATTATTACGATTATTAATTTCTTCTTATTACAATTTCTTATTATTTATTTACTTCTTATTTTTACAAGTTCTTTCAAGAATGGGAAAAAAATAGATAATTAGTCACTTAAATGAGAACTCAAACTGAAAATATCCTCTTCCTGTCCCTGCATTTGTGCTCATTCTCTGGCAAATATTGGGGGGTGAAGGAATTCACAGATGTGTCTCTTTTCTCCTTTTCCCAATAGTGCTGAAGTTCATAGCTCTGGGTCAGGAATGTGTACAGCCTCTGGTACGATGGGACCTTCCCCCAGCACATTGCCATCATCAGGATTTTCTAATTATGCCTGTGACTGGCAGCTGGCATTGGAGCCATTGACATGACTCAGTCAGTGTGCCTCAGCTATATTAAACAATGTTTTATTTAATTAAGTCTTGATCACATCAAAATCAAGAGGGAGCATTGGGGTGGCAGCAGGGAGAGCTGCACTGGCAGGGCACAATTGAGCACTGGAATGCTGGGCACAGGGATGTGCCCCTGCTCCAGCCCTGCTGTGTCTGGGGGTTCAGCAGTTTCTGGAGCACAGGATGGTGTGGGGCATGGCTGCACATCCTGGCTCCATCAAGGACATGCTGGTTTCTGGGAGAGGAACTTGGATGAGATCAGACTCACAGGATGGTTTGGGTTAGAAGGGACCTTAAAGACCATCTAATTCCAATCCTCCTACCATGGGCAGGGACACCTTCCACTGTCCCAGCTTGCTCCAAGCCCTGTCCAACCTGGGCTTGGACACTTCCAGGGATGGGGCAGCCACAGCTTCTCTGGGCAACCTGTGCCAGGGCCTCCCCACCCTCGTGGTCCAACATTTCTTCCCCATGTCCAACCTGACCCTACCCTTGTTCAATTTAACCCTGTTGTCCTGAGTTGGGACCCCAGAGCTGGAGGCAGCTCCAGGGGGGTCTTAGGACTGTGAGGAGAGTCCAGCATGGAGTGTGAGGTGGAAATGCTCTCAGTCTATGGGTGGGAGTTCTCCCAATCTAGGTGGGGGGAGTGCTCCCAGTCTGGAGGCAGGAGTGCTCCCAGTCCAGGGGTGGGAGCGCTCCCAGTCTGGAGATGGAAGTGCTTCCAGTCTGGAGACAGGAGTGCTCCCAGTCCAGGGGTGGGAGTGCTCCCAGTCTGGGAGTGGAAATGCTCCCAGTCTGGTCTCCACACACTGCAGGGCCAGGCTCCGAGCTCTGTCTCCACACACTGCAGGGCCAGGCAGCAGATTTTTGCAGTGTCTCCAACACATCCATGTTGCTCTTTCCTCTCTCCCCAGAAACGAAGGAGGAGCTGGAAGAGCTGATGTCTGACATAAAGAAGACGGCGAACAAAGTGCGCTCCAAGCTAAAGAGTGAGTGTTGGCTCGTGATGGAGCTGTGGGGCTGTGCCCAGAGCACTCCCATCCTGGGCAGGGGGTGCACCCAGGGATGGGCATCACCTTCCCTCCCCCTGCACCCTCCAGCTGCTTTTATTTGCCCTTTGTGAATTTGCCCCCTTGTGCCCTGTTCCCAGGATGGAGATGAGGGAATGGGGCCACGAGCACCTGGTGGGGTCCAAGCCAGTCCTGTGCCACCACCACTGTCAGGTGTTGGGCTCTGGGCAAACCCCTGGCACAGCCAAAGGGTGGGCTCCAGGGCTGGGTGGGTGAAGAGGTGCTGCTGTGGGACGTGCTGCAGGACATGACCTTCAGTTTCCACCACTGGAACAGTCAGTCAGTCTGTCTGACAGCGAGGAGTGAGAACAACATGAGTGTCAGCCTGCTGAAGGACAGAGTTGTGCTGGAGCCCTCAGATGAGCCCAGAATTCCGTGACTGGACTCCAGGGATTCAGGGGGTCAGTGAGGACACCCTGGTGCAGCTTGGATTTGTCTCTGGTAGTCTTGGGACCAAAGGTGGGATTTGGTTGAGATTGGTGCAGGAGACCTGGCTGTCTGAGGGTGGGAGAGGAGCTGGTGCTTATCCCATGGCAAAACAAAAATCCTTTTCCATTAGTGTTTTGTTTGGTGTTTTTTAAGAGGCTTTGAGAGCCTGAAGGATTGCAGAACAGGCTTCAATTCCTGTTTTCTGCTTCCAGAAAAGACTCCCTGGTATCATGTTTACCTGGAGCAGAGGATGATTAGTCCTTGTGCTTTGTCCCAAATCGCCTCGTGGCCAGCATGATCAATGACAGAAAACAGTCAGGACTGATCCAAAACAACATCTGCTGTCAACAAACTGACTTCTTCAGGCCAGATATTGCTCATGCAGGGGCTAATTCTAATTACCAGCTTCTTGGGAAAATGTGATTTTATTAATTGTCATAAATGCCCAGTGTTTGCCAATACTGTTCCTTGGGAATGGGTTTGTGACGAGGGTGGAGGAAGCCCAGTTGCTGATGGAATACACTGAGCTGTGCTGGAGGTTGAGGGGGCAGCTCCAGGGAATGGGGAGCCTCTGCTGTAGGAGGAATCTGCCCCATGCTGGGCTCGAGGGACCTGCTCCAGTGGGGAAGGTGCTGGGAACAGCCAGGCTCAGAGAGCTGTGGGACATCAGCATTGGGAATGGTGTCTTCAGCCACACTGAGGGGATGCCACCAGCTCACACCTGGTGGTTTACATGGAGATGTGTGCACCTGCAGGCTGGCCAGCCTCCTGATGGGAGCTTCCTTCCAGGCTTTATAAGTCCCTGAAATTAAGTCTTTGAATTAGCAGGTCCTGAGCTGGCCTTGAGGAGAAGGTTTCATAGAATCCTAAAGGATGCAATGGTTCAGGTTGGAAGGCACCTTAAAGACCGTCTTGTTCCACCCCACTGCCATGGGCAGGGACACCTTCCACTAGACTAGGCTGCTCCAAGCCCTGTCCAACCTGGCCTTGGACAGTTCCAGGGATGGGGCAAGATTGCACTGCCCTCATCTGTGCCAACCCTCCTGCCCTGCAGTCCTGTGCCCTCTCCCTGCCCAAACCATGGTGGGACATGGGGCACTGCTCCTCCCTGACATGATTCATGGGCTTTGGGCAGTGAGGGCTTCATCTCAATTAGCTGCATAATTAAAGGGGAAGATCCCTGCCCTGCTGCAGGGCTGCTCAGTATGGTGAAGTGCATTCTTGCCAGCCTGGTGAGTCCTCCCTGTGCCAGGCTGGGCAGCTGGAGGAGCTGCTATTTTTAGGGTCCCTGGAGAAGTCTTGAGGTTTGGTATTTTGCAGAGACATTTTAGCTCTGGGTTTCCTCCTCCTGAGTCGCTGGGCAGAACAGCTCTCCATTTGGTTTGAGTACTGACCTGAGCATCGTATCAGTTTTGTATGGAAATCCTGGCTCACCTGCCTGGGAATGACAGTGCTGCCCTTGACAGCCCCAAATCTCAGCCAGTGGGCAGGCACCAGGTGTTTTGCAGTCATGAAATGGGGCTTTGCTGCCAGTCCAGGCTGAATGTCAGACCGGAGTCAGGAGCTGGGAACTCCTTGATCCAAAGGCTTCAGTCTTTCACAGTCCCTTTGCCAGACAATCCCTTTCCTTTGGTCAGGCATTGGAACAGTCTCTCCAGGGAAGTGGTGGAGTCACCATCCTTGGAAGTGTTCAGAAATTAGTAGATGTGCCATTTGGTGCTGTGCTTTAGCGGGCATGAGGTCGAAGTTTGGATTTGATGATCATGGAGGTCTTTTCCAGCCTTCTTGATTCTGTGATTCTTCTCCAAACAGCACAAAATAATCTGTGTCCTTCTACCCCAACCAGGTATTGAGCAGAGTATTGAACAAGAGGAAGGACTGAACAGGTCATCGGCTGACCTGCGGATAAGGAAAACTCAGGTGAGTCTCTGCCCTCTGGCACCAGCAGGACAGGAATTGGCAGCTGAGGGATTCCAGGAGGTGCTGGGAGAGGTGGGCTGTGCTTGGCTATAGAACAGCCTTCTCTGAGTGAAGCTCTGTCTCCTGCCCCACCGTGCAAGGTTGCTGTGTAGTTTTTTTTACCTTCTGGTGATGCTTTGGTGAGAGAGCACCCCAGGGGGATACAGCCATTGCTCCAGCCTGGAATCTGCCCCTGTGTCACTGCAGTGCCTGGTCTGGGGGATGTGGGTGAAGACAAAGCATCTCAGAGCCTTGCTCTGCAGCCAGGAGTGGGGTTTAGCAAATTATTAAAGGGATAAAGGCAACAGGAGCTGCCAGTGTTGCTCTTCATCACCTGGGGTGGGATCCAGATGTGGATCTACGGCTCTCACAGGGGTCCTGCACACACACAGCTCAGTAAAAGTCCTGCTTTCTCCACACTCTGCAGTGGTGCTGAAAGAGTTCTGGTGTTTATAGTTTGTTTATCTCCCTCTCGGTCTGAGAAGCCACTCACAGAGCCTGCTCTCCCCTCTGCAGTCGGTGCTGGATCGATATGGCAGTGATGATAACAGATCACCTCTGCAGAGGCAGCTCCCAGCTGGAACCCCAGCACCTTCCAGCTCCACACTCTGCAAAGCTGGGGCGTGGGAAAGGCCCACTTGTCTCTAGGGCAGGTGGGATAGGGAATTTCTGGGGCACAGCAGAACCAAAGGATGGTGCAGTAGCAGGAGAGCAGCGAGTCCCCTGCAGGCAGGTCTGCTGTCCCTCCTGGAGGGACCCAGCATGGGCAGAGCTCTGCTGTGGTTGGAAAGGACCTTCAAAGATGATCCAGTCCAACACCCTGCCATGGGCAGGGACACCTTCCACTCTCCCAGGTTGCTCCAAACCCCGCCCAACCTGGCCTTGAACACTTTAAGCGATGGGACAACCACAGCTTCTCTGGCTTGGGCTACCTTCCCCACATTTGAGGAGTGAAGAGTTGCCTGCCCTGGGTGAAACAACCCCATTTCCTAACTGTAGTTAATATTTTCTGTTTAATGAGTTTCTTTCAAACACAAGGTACATTTTAGTATGCATTTGATTTGCTGTGAATATTCAGGTAGCTTTATTTAATAACTGAAAGCCATCTCAAGTGCTTTTTTTCCAGCCCATTTCGCATGAAACTCCATGTTCCTTCAAAAATCAAATGCATTTTGTAGACATGTGGGATGCCTGTGGGAACATAAAATAGCAATCTGAGAAAATAAACACTGAGTTAAATAACTTCTGAAGCAAAAGAGGTGTAGCGTGGTGTGCTGGCGAGCAGGAAGGGTGTCACTCAGCACCCAGGCTATATTTGACTGCAGATCAGCATAGGTTGGTAGTTTTCAGCTGAATGAGAATGAAGTGGATTTTAGGAAAAACAGTTTTGGAAAGGCAGAAGAGTCCCTTGGACTGCACGTCATGGCATTGCTGGATTTTGGGCTGAGATGCTCAGGAGCTGTTCTGACCTTGCTCTGGGCCAGCACCTCTGGAGCAGAGGTTGGAGCTGGAGCTGCCAGGGGCATTCGTGTGAGGTTTGTAGTGGAGGAGGGAGAAGATGAGCTGAGGCTGAGGCTGTGCCATAAATACTGTGCTGCTGCTGGCTCAGAATAGCTGCAGAGCAAATCCAAGTGTATCCTCGAGATGTCTCCAGTGCTGTCTCCTGCAAGGAGGGCTGTGCTGGCTGGGGCTGTTCCAGGTGTGACAACACCTGCACCAACACGGCTGAGTGCTGGTGGCACCAGGCATGCCTGGCAGTCACCGTTCCCATGATGGGCAAAGACTGTCCAGAGAGAGGCAACAGAGCTGGAAAAGGGTCTAGAGAGTCATATGAGTCATATGAGGAGTGGCTGAAGAAGCTGGGGGGGCTCAGCCTGAAGAAAAGGAGGCTCAGGGGGGACCTTCTTACTCTCTACAACTCCCTGACAGGAGGTTGGAGCCAGGGGGGTCAGGCTCTGCTCCCAGGAAACAAGGGACAGGACAAGAGGAAATGGCCTCAAGTTGCTCCAGGGGAGGTTCAGGTTGGATATCAGGTAGAATTCCTCCATGGAAAGGATGATCAGGCATTGGAAGGGGCTGCCCAGGGAGGTGGTGGAGTCCCCATTCCTGGAGGTGTCCAAGGAATGACCGGACATGGCACTCAGTGCTCTGGGCTGGGGGACAGGGTGGGAATCAGGCAGAGGGTGGACTTGATGATCTTGGAGGCCTTTTCCAACCAAAATGATTCTGTGATTCTGTGACTTTGAGCAGCCTTGGCCTCAGCTCCAGTTTGCTTGGGCACGAGTGGTGTGAGGGGGGTGCTGCCAACCACCCCAGGGTGTCCTCTGGGGGCTGGAGGCTGTGCTCAGGCTGAGGGGTGTCACCTGCTGCCACCTCCCCGCTAGTGCTCTGTCACACTCTCCAGAGCAGCGTTCGGGCTGGAAATGCCTTTGGGGTGGCTGGAGGTGCAGGGGGTGCTCAGGACTGAGCCTTCCCCACCACGGGGATGGCAGGGCTCTCCCTCCTGCAGGACCCTCATCCCCTCTCTCCTCCTCTCCCCTCCACAGCACTCCACACTGTCCCGCAAGTTCGTGGAGGTGATGTCCGAGTACAACGCCACGCAGACCGACTACCGGGAGCGCTGCAAGGGCAGGATCCAGAGGCAGCTGGAGATCAGTGAGTAAACCTGGAGTGGGAACACAGCTGGGCTGTGTGTGCCATGGGGCCACATCCTGCACTGGCTCCTGGTGGATCAGAGCTGCTCCTGCAACTGGGTAGAGCTTCCCTGGAAAACACAGGGGGGCAGAGGGGCCCATGGGTGTGACTGGGACACGGCTCCCGTGGGAGATGGACAGGGGGTGGTACCTTGAGTTTCAGTGGCAAAGCACATCCAGCAAAGCACATCCCAAAATGCTGCGGAGAGAGCAGCACTGGGAGCACAGGGAGAGGAATATCTTCCTTGTTTGCAGCTTGTTTTTAGTTCAAAGGAGCTCATGGGAATTCCTGCCTCCCATGTGTGCCTTGCCCTTCCTCGGGGTGCTCTTCATCGTGGCTGAAGTGGGCTAAACGTGAAAGCAGAGAAGGGAGCTCTTGAGATGGGAGCACTCCCTGCTCCCAGTGGTTTGCCTTGCAGGGGAGGAGCAGGAGCCTCAGTGCCTGCCCCAGGCGCCTCGCAGAACCCAGGACCTGATGGCTCTTAGCAGCAGTAATGTTGTTTTCTGTCCAAGGGAGGGGCCCATGTGACACCTCTGAGGCTGGTGACACCTCACCCAGGTGACACCACCGTGGCACTATGATCTCTCTGAGTCATCCAGAGCCCATCGTCCAGGATAAGTCTGGTCCTGCCTGTCCACAAAACACTCTCCTGATGGTTCTGCTGGGCAGTCAGTGATACATGGATAGTTTTAGAGCAATGGGATCATCTCCCAGCAAGGAAGAACCATGTCACCACCATAATTAGGAGAATAAGCAAGGGGAAAGTCAGGGCATACAGAGATTTAAAGAGATTTTTGTAAATAATCTCATTGTCAGAGGCGTTGTGGGGTTTGTGCTCGGAATGGAAGGATCTGAATCCTAGTCCTTTTTTTTAATCTCACATCCAAATGGATGTTTTTCTTCCTTTCGACAACTCAGCATGAATGATGACAGGAGGTCTGTGAGTGAGTCAGAGTGGTGTCCTTGGTGGTCTCCTGTGGGAATGTCTTTCATGGGCTGGGATGCCTGGAAATCTGGGTGCTGTGGGGTTTCTGTGGAGGGCTCGAGGGAGACTCAGCTGTGCAAGCCTCTGTTAAAATTAGTCTTTCTGATGTATAATAGTAACAGGGCTGTCCCAGGGTGGCTGGATGGGAAGGCTGACTGACACAAGGCTCAACAAGAGCTTGTTAGTTTGCTGTAAAGCAGGATGATGTGTCACTGCTCCAGCTGCCTGACTTGTTCATCAGCCAACGTCATCCTGCAGGTGACAGCCGAGGGGTGGCTTGTCATGTGAACAGGAATTTAAGGTATCCCTGTGCCTCCCTCTGAGAGAGGAGATTTGGGAGGACTCAGCCGTATCCCTGATCGGCTGCAGACCTGAAGGAAACCTTCCTCTTGTTTTCCTACTGGATTTTGGAAGGACTTTGCTGCTCTGCTTAAATTCTGGAGATACATCAAGTTATACTTGTGTTTGCTCTGTCTGTCCTGCCGGGCTGCTGGTGCCTGACAGAGCCTGATGGCTGCAAGAAAAGGGCTGCTCAGGATTCCCTGTGGAGCAGTGAGGGATGCAGGGGAGGTGTCCCAGTTCCTGCATTCCCTTTCAGATGGAGTTGTGGAGCAGGTGCAGAGGCAGGGTGGAGTTGTGCTGGGGAGGGACACAGTCCTCTGCGCGGTCCAGGTGGGATTCCCACATCCAGACAGCGGGAAATCTCTCCTGGCAGAAAGGCTCATCAAAAGGAACAACTTATGGAGGTTTTACTGCCTGGCCTGGGGCTCTGCTTGGCCTCAGGTGTCCCAGGCAATGCCTTCAGCTCCAGCTGCTCCGGGGGCTCCTGCGCAGGCTCTTTGGAGCAGAGCTCAGCTGGGATGTGGCGACTGCACTAAAACTCCACGAAATCCTCAGCTCTCACTTTTAGCTGAGAGATCCAAAGATAGAAAGTGCTGGGAGCTCTGACAGCAAAGCCAGTAAATCACTCGGGTTTTGGAAGTGTGAGAGCAGGGACTTTTCAGCAGCTCCGGGGGGGCTCCCCAGTGCCCAGCAAGCTCCTCCATCCTCACCACATCTACTCCTGGCTCTGCAATAGGACAGATGCAGAGCTGGTGATGTGAAATCACTGCCCTGGGCCATAGCCATCTCCTGGGGCTCCCCACAGCCCTCTCAGGATCTGATCCTTCTCCTTGTGTAAGCACTGCCATGTCTGTGTGTGTGCCAGAGGTTGTGTGTCAGTGACCATCACCATCACCCTGCCCAACCAGAAGCATGTCTGATGGCATGAAGTGGATCTCTCCTCTCCTCCATCTTCCTTCTGCATCTCCCTTTCTATCTCCTTCCCGTCTCTTCCCATCCCCTCCCCTCTCCCACTGCTTCTACTTCAGCCTTAATCGTTGGCCTCACCCCCTCCTTACTCACTTTGCTCTTTTCCAAAGCACTCCAACATCACAGGTGCCATGGAGGAATCACAGGATGACTGTGGAGGGATGGCAGGATGCTCCGTGTCCTGGGGCTGGTGACAGCAGGACAGATGTGCAGTGGCTGGACCATGCCCCCTGTCTGCTACCAGGAGCTGTGTCCCCCCCTGCACTGCCTGTGGTGGGAGTTGTCACTCCTTCATTTCTTTCCTCTCCATTTTGTCCGTTAGGAAAAATTATATCTTAAATCTAATTAGGTTTTGCTCCCGGAGAAATTGGATTTGGAGCTTGGAGGAGCTCTCTGTGGTGGGTGTGCAGCTGAAGCTGTGGAGGTGCTGCACAGACGTTGCTTGTTTTTTGGGATCAGTTTTGTTATGTGCAAGACTGAGGAGCCAAAAATAAAGCATCTGCTGCCTCCGAGGGCACTGCGAGAATTCATCGGTGCCCACCCTGCTGTGCCAGGCCAGCTGAACTGGTGTGCAGAACAACGAGCTGTGGGTGCATCCCACTCTGAGCCAGGAGGGTTCAGGACCCTGGCAGCTCATCTGGGCTGCCCCAGGTGATTCTGGAGCTGATTTACGATTCCTGTGGCGCTTTCATCTCAGGAATGACCACGGGATTTATCTTGAGTGCAGATGCTGGCACAGTGCTGGCCACTGGCCCTGCCACCCCTACCCAGGATGAGCAGAAGGGCCCTGAGGGCCGGGGAGGTTGGTGGCACTTTGTGACATGCTGGGCGGGTTTTTGTAGCTGAAACTTCATCCTGACATCAGCTTGGGCAATGCCAGACCTGTCTGAGCTGAGGTACAACCAAGTGGATCAGTGACTCTCACATGTGGGCAGACAGGACAGCACTGTCAATCTCTCCATGAGTTGTATGGATTTGAGTCTGATGAGAGCTTAAAAGCCAGCTCCAGATAGAGGATCCCAGCCTTGGGAGGGTGCCTTGGCCTCAGTGTGTCCAGCCCGAGCCCCAGCTGTGGCTCTGCAGGTGCTTGTGCAGCCCTGCTGCTGGAAGGAGGGATATTGCCACTGGAAGGAGGGATATTGCCACTGGAAGGAGGGATATTGCCAGCCCAAGGAGCCAAGCTGAGCCCTTTTAATTCAGCCACGGTATGTTGGACTCCTGCAGCCCCAAAGTGCCTTGAGTCTTCCCTATTTATAGGCCATCTGTGTGCAGAATTAGGCAAACTGGCATCAGCTGGGTGGTGGGGGAGAGCTGTGCCACTGGAGGCTTCCCTGGGAGCTTCCCTCACACCCTGCTGGGGCCACTCTGCCCCATTCCCTGAGAGCTGGTCCATGGGGATGGTCACACCATCCAGGTGGGCATTGCAGGGCCAAAGGCTGTGCCTTGAGGTGGGAATTCTCCTCAGTGGCTTCATGTCCACCTGTCCCAGAGCTTCCAATGGCCCTGGGCACTCTCTCTTGCCATTCTCTCCCTGCCAGCTCAGGGCTGAGGTTGCTTCTCCCCATGTGCAGCAGCTCCCACCAAGCTCTGGGCTGCTTGTCTTGTTGGCAGAGCTTCTTCTCCCCAGGAAACTTTAATTTCTAGAGTTGCCAAGTAAGAAGCAAATGTACCTTGGAGCTCTCTGGGGGAGGCACAGGTCCAATTCTCAGGATTTTCCAGTGTTTTGCCAAGTTTCTGGGCAGTAGAGTTTCCCCAGGCTCCTCTCCCTTTGCAGTGACTCCATCCTTTCACTCCAGTTCGTGACTGTGCTGTGGCTCTGTGGTGATGTGGGCAGCAGATCAGGCAGGTACCCAGCACACTTTGAGCTGATTTCATTGCTGTGGAGGAGCTAATGACAGCTTTTCCAAACCAGGAAACCTGACCAGGAGGCAGCAGCCTCCGTGGGAAACCCTCTGGGGTCCTGCAGGTTGGTGATGTGGTTCTATGGGCAGATGCTGTGCTGGATGGTGTGGGTGATGTGCAGCCTCTGGGCCCTGTGCTTTGGCTGAGCATTAAAGCAAGTTCTTCCTGACCAGCCATGGCCCTTGGCCAGGCTGGCACTGCCTGGCTGGGTGTTAATCCATGTGATGTCTTTGCTCTCATCCTTCACCTCAATGCAGCTGTTACCAGCCCTGTGCTCTGCATTAAGGGAATGAGGCAGTGAGGAGGTGGTGAGAGACAGGAAGGGAACATGTATCCTGCATCCTATCCCACCTCTGCCCATGAGAGACGTGGCATCCCCTGGAGCTGATCCCACCACTTTCCCTGGGGGCTGTCTCCAGGGCCTGCACTGGGCAGAGCGAGTAGCCCACCTGGCTCCTTGTCATCGGGCAGTGACTGCTCAGAGCTGGGCACATCAACAGGAGGGTTTGTAAATTTGTGCTACTTGAACCTTTGTTTTCCCTTCCTGGAAACAAGGCAGTGTCAGCCCAGAGTGAGGAGCCAACAGGTAGGAAGGGCTGGCAAGGGGGTGTCGTGGGTCACCCTTGGTGGTAGTGATGCTCTGTCACCCCAAAACATGTAATAGTGGCTGGAAACTGGCTGTGGATCCTTCCCAGAGCTGGGGAAGGTGGGGAGGGTGACTGATCCTGAGATTCTGAGATCCTGAGAGCCCTGAGCATACAATGGCAGAGCTCAGCCCTCATGTGCAGCTCTGAGCTCCCACGGGGCACAGATGGGGCTCAGGTTGTTCTTGTGACACAAAGCAGCAGCTTCTCATGGTTTTGAGGGCATGAACAGGTCGTAGCTGTCAAGACCAGCCTCACACAGGAGGCTCCCTGTGCCTGTGGATCTGTGCCATTCCTCCACCCCAAGGTGCCCTGGACTCATCCTGGAGGATGCTGTTGTCCCTTTCAGCATGACTGGCTGCAGGCAGCGTGGCACAGGGGAGCACTGCACCAGACCCCAGCCCTGCCCTGCTGGTTTTGGGTTCATTGGGTTTGGTGAAGTCAATTCATGAGCTCCTCCTGCCCAACTCCCCCATTTGCTCCTCATTGCACTGGTGAGGTGTCACCTACCCTCTCTGCAGGTGACCTGCTCACCTGCCCATCCCACTGGGCAGTCCCAGTGCCTTGCCCAGCATCTCCATCTGTTCAGGTGTAATTCCACATGTCCCATGTGGCTGTTAGCCGGAGGAACACACCGCAGCTGATGTGGGGATCAGTGCCATCCATGGAGTGATCAGCATCTCTGCGCTGTAGCAGTGTGGAGCATGTCCATGGGGATGAATTGCTCCTGTAGGAGCCATGGAAGTCCCATCCCAGGGACACAAAGGGCTGTGCCACAGGGGAAAGGACAGAGCCTGGCTTCTGTTGCACAGCAGCAGGGCCAAAACTTGGGCAGCCCAGCTGAGCCTGTTGTCCTCGTGGCCTCGAACTGGCCTAGGATGGGGTTTGCCAAGAGCATCCCTGCTTGTGGCTTGCTGCTCTCCATCCTTCCTCCTTCACAGCCACCAGCTGGATGCTGCTGGCTGCCCAGCAGGAACGAGCAGCATGACCAGGAGGAACAGATGGGCTTTCCTGGTTGAGCTGAGCCAAGCTGGCAGCTCAGTCCCCTTAAAAAGAGGGGTGTCAAAGCTGGGCAGTGAGAGGGTGCTCTTAGGGCTCGAAGCTTTGCTCCATTGCACTCATGGGAAATGCCATGGAACCAGCAGAGCCCTGTGGTGGGACTATGGGACTCCCGTTGGGGACAGAAGACTCCCCCTGACCTGTGTTGTGTCATTGCAGCTGGCAGGACCACCACCAGCGAGGAGCTGGAGGACATGCTGGAGAGCGGCAACCCAGCCATCTTCTCCTCTGGGGTAAGCATGGGCTGCAGCTGAGCCAGTCCTGTTATCCCAGGGGATGGGCAGGTGGATGTGCTGCCACAGCGGCCACAGTACTGGAGGGGGCCCTAGGGGCTCATGTGTGGCCTGAGGATGCTGTTGGAGCAGAGCCTGCATCCTGGCTTCCTGCTGCAAACTACTTGGCTGGAGTTGTTGGAGGGGCTCTGGAGCTCCTTCTCGTCCCTCTCTTGGTGCCCCCAATCCCAGCATCTGAGCTGGGGCTCAGCATGGTGCTCAACGGCCTTGTCTCCTTTGCAGATCATCATGGATTCAAACATCACCAAGCAGGCACTGAATGAGATCGAGACACGGCACAGCGAGATCATCAAACTGGAGAACAGCATCCGAGAGCTGCACGACATGTTCATGGACATGGCCATGCTGGTGGAGAGCCAGGTACGGAGACGCTGCGGCCCAGGGGCCGCTCACCTGGGGGAGCTGGAGGGTGATGGGGGTCCCTGCGGTGGGTGGGGAGGTTGGGGGACAGTGGTCCCTTTCCTGGGTGGGTGCTGAAGGGAAAAACCACATCTAGGACCGACATGGCTCCCAGTGGGGCTAAGCTGGGCTCCCCAGGGCCGGAGCCACCTGCCCTGTGCCCCACAGCCAGGGGTGCTGCGTGCCTGGGGTGGGAGGTTTGGTGATGGGCTCTGGAGGAGGGCAGTGGGTGGCTGCCACACAGGGGGAGATTTCTCCATCTCCCCTGAGCATCGGGCCCGGATGGGCGAGCTCGAGGTGCCGCCAGCCCACGGCACATGGCCCTTTAGCTGGGCACGTGCCCCGGTGTCTGTGCTCACCCCCCTTCTTGCCTGCCATGCTGCCACGGCCCGAGGAGACATCTGTGGCAGGTAAAGGCCCACTGGGCGAGCCCCATGTTGCTGCATGCTCTGCTCTGCATGGCTGCTCCTGCATGACAGATGTGTGGGGTTTGTGGTTCCTTGCCCTGCTCTAAGGGCTGGTCAGTGCCAGCACCCTGCCTTGCCCTGTGGGGTGAGAGGCTCCGAGCTGCCAGCACTGGGAGCGGAGGGTTGCCAGGCTGGCAGCAGGGCTGGCAGCTGTCCTCTGCCCCAGGAATAGCACAGGTGGAAAGGAAAGCAGCACCTTTAGGCAAGGCAAGGAACAGCTGGTGGAATCAGTGCTTGGGGGGTAACACCACAACAACCCTGGGCTTCAAGGCTTGTCCTCCCCATGCTCTCCAGCATTAGGTTGAGAAACGGGCATTGCAGACCTGCTGGCCATGAGCCCCCAGCTCTGAGGCTCCAATTACCTCCATGCCATGCAGGAGGGCACTGGGCTTTGAGCCCCTGCCAGCCCTGTCCAGCTGCTGCAGGACTTGGCTGCTTCCCTGCACAGTCAGGATGGGGTCAAAGGAGGTGGACAGGCTGGGGGAGCTCACCCCAGCCCATGTCCCCACATCCACAGGAGCCCATATCTCCAGCCCGTCCCTGCAGTAGGGAGCACAGCAGTGCTTGTGTGGATTGGAGTGGTGGTCCCTGCATGCACGTGGTTTTGTGATCATCCCGTGTGGCACTGCTGGGGATGTCCTTGCTCCCTGCTGAGCCTCCGGTTTCTGCGGCATGCAGCGCGGTGTCCGTGTAGACCCTGTTGTGGCTTTGATGTCACCTGAGATATTGGACAGGGTGGCCACCAAGCCAGGACCAGGCTGGGAACCACCTTGACCCTCTCACTTACTTGTGTCCCTGCTGAGACGTGCACAGAGGTCCTCTGGGACAGGGCATGCCATCCAGAGCTCCCACCCCAGGGCACCCCAGAGCACCCAGAGCCCGCAGGCAGCTGACAGTCGCTCTCTCCACGCAGGGCCGCCGGGCAGGGCAGTGCCCACCCGGTGCCGGGGAGCAGCGGAGCAGGAAGGAGCTCACGCCGGCACACGCGGGGGCGCGGGGGCTGTGTCCTCGCTCTGCAGGGAGAGATGATTGACCGCATCGAGTACAACGTGGAGCACTCGGTGGACTACGTGGAGAGGGCTGTGTCTGACACCAAAAAAGCGGTGAAGTACCAGAGCAAAGCCAGACGGGTGAGTCACGGCTCTGTCTGGGGCCTGTCTGCCCCTGCCTGCACTGCTGACACCTCTATCCTGGGGACAGGGCTCTGCTGGCAGCCTGCCTGCCCCTCTGCCTGCCCTGGGCAGGGTGGCACAGTCTCGCAAGTGCATGGGCACTGCGTTACCCCCCACCACTGTCTGCAGCCCATGGCCTGCGGGTGGCACGGCTGAGGCAGAGCTCCCAGCGCAGGCTGCATGAGAGATGACAATGAGCCATGGGGCAGGCCTGCTGCCTGGGGGAGAGGAAAAGGGGCAGGGTGGATCCCCTGGGCCAGGCCTGCTGTGAAAGCCATGCCCCTTGTCAATAAAAAGTAGAGAAAAGGGATGGTCCAGCTCAGACACTGAGCACAGTGCCAGCTGCCTGTCCCGCTCCCAGCACGGTCCTGTATCAGCACAGGAACCCAGGGGCCACCAGCTCAGCTCGGCCAGCCCAGGGCTGAAGCAGGAGCTGGGGTGCTCATCCCTGCCCAGGGCAGCCAGAGCCCCTCTGGCTCCCAAGATGCTGCTCAGAGCCCACCGGGGCAAAGGAGAACAAGGGCAGACTGCAACCTCAGCTCCTGGGTGCATCCTGCCCCAACACTCACCATCCCCTCTCCCCTCTCTCCCTGCTGCCACCGGGACACCTGAGCAGAAGAAGATCATGATCATAATCTGCTGCGTGATCCTGGGCATCGTCATCGCCTCCACCTTCGGCGGCATTTTCGGCTAAACTCACCCCACGGGACTGTTTGTGTGCGATGGACGGAGCCGCGCGTGCCATGGGGCTGCAGCCACACCGGAGCGACCCACGCAGCCCCGGAGCCTCCCAGCAGCATTTCAGTTTCTAATGCATGGTTGTTTGTGACGCTGTGTGTGCGGTGCGGTGCGTCTGTGTGGAGGGAGCGCCGGCCCCGGGGCGCAGGCGGGGGGCGGGGGACGGTGATGGGCACGAGGGGGACCCTGGAGTGGGGAACCCGAGCTCTCATCACTGCTCCAGCCCGGGTGGCTGGCTGGGACCAGGTAGGGACAGAGGTGCCCTTGGGGCGCTGCTGCTCCTCCTGTGCTGGGCAGTCTGTGTTAGAGACAGCTGAGGATGAGGAGGGACAGGAGGCAGGTGTTAACGGGTCTTCGGGAGCGCAGTGCCCAGTCAACCTCCCCAGCTTCCTCATCACCTCCAGCCAGAGCTCTCATGTCTGTCAGCCGCGTCTGTGCTTGCAAATACCTTCCCTTGGGCTGCTTCTCTCCGGGGTCCTTCCCCAGGGGTGTGCTCTGCCCGGCCCTACCTGTCCTGTGGCTGTGCCTGGCTCTGGGGCTCCATCCCTGTCACTCCACCAGTGGCAGGGCTGTCCCCTCCCCAGGAGAGCCCTCGCTCTGGTGCAGGTGCCAGGGGCTGGATGTGCTGCTGTGGGCGGTGGGTGCCTGATGGAGCAGTGTGGGATAAGCAGCTGCTGCTTGGGGCCATCACAGTTGCCTGGGGACAGGGGCAGGCCACGTGGGGACCTGTGCTGCACCTGGTTGCTGGCCTGGCAGGGCAGGATGGCACAGGTAGTTTACGGCCAGTGAGTTTTGCTGTCTGCTCACCCTGCACCGGAGCCTCATCGTTCTGCTCTCAGCCCTGGCACACAGTGGTCCTGGTTCCTGCTGCCCCAAGGCCTGGGCTCTGTTGCTGGGATTTGGGGCTGGCACTGATGCCCACAGCCCCTGGCAGCATCTGCCTGTTCCATTCTGGCTTCTCCACACAGGCCAGGGGTTGGAGGCAGTTGGGCTCTCTCCTGTTGTGGTCCCAGGAAAAGCCCTTGCTGCATCCACCTCCCTGCAAGTGAGGGATAGCAGCCTTCCTGCTCCTGTATCCAACCAGCTCCTGAGCAGGCCAGTGCCTGACTGCCTCTTTGCCACCTCCTGGCACCCCCCTGCCCCTGGCACAGCGCCCTTCTGCTCAGCCATCTTGTGAGGCACCTGCCCTCGGTGGGGTGCCGTGGGAGCACCTCTGCCATGCCCAGGAGATGGATGCAGCTGCTGTGGGGTCCTGCTGGCAGCTCAGAGGGGTCCTGTGCTGCCACTGCCCACTTCCCTGGGGTCGGGGACAGGGCTCTGCCCTTACCTTCCTCTGGAGAGCCCAGGGCTCTGGCTGGCCTGTGCACATGCCAAAGCACCCCAGAGGAGCCCCGAGCAGGGGAGGCACTTGGGGCCAGGCTCACTGTCATGCACTGCACTGGGACAGGGCTGTGAGCCCAGGTGCTGGTAGCAGAAAAGGGGCACTTGACAGCAGCCAGTATTCCAGCCACGGGCAGTGTCACCTCCCTGCTCCCACCGGGGTCAGGGCAGGGTTGCTATAGCAGCTGGCAGGGTGCTGTGGCTCAGGCACTGGTTGTGTGGTGCCCATGGGTGCAGGGGGAAGGCAATGGCTGTAACCACACAGCACTGCATCCCCCAGGGCCAGCCCTCCCCAGCAGCAGCCCTGACACGGCTCCTTCCCTGCCACTGTCACCCGAGGTCCCACCGTACAGCCCCCGGTTGCATCCAGCCGCCCTTGGGAAGCGAGTCCAGCCTGGTCCCCCACACTGCCCAGCCCAAGCCCCTTGGGGTGTGGCCACATCCAAGGCCAGAGCCCCCTTTCACGGTCCTGCACCAATGGATGTGAGCTCCAGCACTGCAGCCTGCGTGGGTCGAAGGGCTTGGGGCACCGGGCCGCGCAGGCAGGGGCAGGAAGGAGGCACGGGCAAGGTCCCTGCTCTGGGGGGACATGTCTGGCTGCAGGCAAGGGAGCTGGAGGCGATGCCGAGTGCCCATGCTCCTGCCCCTGTGCAGCTCCCTGCCACGGCTGCCTGTGCTCGCTCTGCCGGGCCAGCGAGAGCCTCGGGCCCCTCCTCCGGGAAGCAATAACACTGGGCAGGCAGGAAAATCCTCCTCGCAGGCTCCCGCCCTGCAGCTATGCCCACTGCTAGCACAAGGTGACTTTTTTTTTTTCTTCCAAGCAGCGGCTTTTGTGGCACATGCTCACTTGACATCAGGGCTGTGGCACCCCCGTCAAGGCACAAGAGGAATTCTGGTCCTTGCTCCTTCCTTGTTGGCACCACCACTGCCAGCAGCCCCCCAGCAGCAGGAGCCGGGCGGGGGCAGTCTGGGCCGCTGGCACTTTGCTGGGATCCTGCAGGCCGTGGCACTGCCAGGCTCCGAGGCGAGGGAGGCGAGGAGCAGGCTACCACTGCTGCCCCACAGGCAGGCTCACACTGTCCTCGCTGTGAGGGGAGGGTGTTTTGGTGCAATAATTACCCCTGCACTACGGGAAGCCCCGTTCAGTTCCTTTTTACCTACCTGTTGTTGCATGTACAGACCAAATCACCAAGTGTGGTTGTGCTTTGGGAAGACATTTCACTTTTTTCTTTCCAACCCCCCAACCTCCGCCCGCTTGTCCTTTGGGTTCCACCACCTCTGTTCCAAGTGCCACCTGCCCTCCCCGCGCCGGGAGCGTGTCGATGCAGTATTCCACGAGCAGTGTGGGGCACGCACAGCTTGCACTCGAACTGGGGATTGGGTTTTTTTGTAATTAATGTACTTGAAGGCTTTCCGAGCCCCCCGTGGAGTTGTACTGTTGCTGTACTGTGAGCTAAGTGTCCTTGTTTTCTATGTGGATCTTGACCCTGGCTTGCTCTGTCTCACTGGGCTGGATGACACTGTATGTTGCCTCTTTTCTCCTTCCCCCTTTTCCCTCCCTGCTAGCCTCCCTTTCTTCTCCCAAAGCTTTGGGTGCAAAACAGCTTCCCATTTTGTGGAATTTTTATGTAGAATAAACATTTGTAACTGTAAAGCTCTGGCTGGCACCTCTCTGTTTCAGGGGAAGGGAAGAGGTGACGGGGTACAGCCAACCCCAGTACCCTGGGAGCATTAAAGCAAACAGGATGCCAAGCACCCTCGGGAGCAATGCCCCCAGGAATAACACTTCTGCTAGGAGGAAGCTTTGCCCTCATGGGATCCACAGCTTTACAGTACCTGACTCCCTACCTGCAGACAGAGGGGAAGCTGGCAGGGAACTAGGTGCCATATTCCCACCTCAGTATTCCCCAGCACGGAAGCAGGACACAGGAGACCAGCAAACACCTCCAACTCATTGACTCTTTAGTGAGGAGGCTGGATATTGTGTCCTGGCTGACCTGAAGCTCAGCTGGCTTGCTGCACTCAGGAAGGTAAGTGACAGCATTGCAGACACCAAGCGGCCAGAGCACTGTCTGCCACTCCCACCTTCAGCAGGCAAGCAGGGCTGGAAGCTTTGCAGTTGGCTGTTGGGCAGCACCTGAGCCAGTTTACACCATCAAGAGCCACAATGACCTGTCCCAGCAAGTCCCAGGCGTGGGGTGCCCACCTGTGCCATCCACAGGAGGCTCGCTGGAGGCACCCACATGCCACCTTCCACAGCAGCAGCGTCCAGAGCAATTCAGAAGCGAGGGCGGCGCTTCCGACCCGTGTATTTTGTGTCTGCTCGCACCTCCCTGTGGGGAAAAGCAGGGAGCAGCTCAGCACCACCCACAGTTCACCTCGGGGGGGAAGGGAGAGGGGTTGGGGCAGGAGTTTGGACAGGTGACAGCAGGCCAGACCAGCCTCAGCTGAACTCACTTGCCCTGTCGTCGTCTACGCTCCTTCTTCTCCAGGATCCAGTCCCGGCTTTTCTTCACAGACTTGCCCTTGATGTTCTTGAACCGTGTTCTATGGAGAAATCAGACAGCAGCTGGAGAGGAACTGAGCTGTGGGGGCACAGTTCTCTGCCCCAGAGGATTGTCACCCAGAACTGGGTCACAAAAGCAGCGAGTTCCCCTCCCACCAGCCGTGGATGAGAAGCTCAGACAGCTCTGGGGCAGATGCCAAATGGTCCAACTCCAGAAAGCTGGGGAAGAAGGTTGCTTCCAGCCCAGGCTCTGAGCTGAGGGATACTGACCCTTTACAGACTGCAGCAGGCCCCCTGTGCCATACCTGATGCACCAGCAGCACACTGGGCTCTGGGATCTCAGGGGATTACAGACTCAAGCACAACCACCTTCCCCTTGTCTGCCCTACTCCAAACAAGGCAAAGTCTCTGGCTTCCCAAAAATTTCCCAGTTCTGCTACTGCCCTCCAAGACCAGGTACCCCTTGGACTAAGTGAGCAGAGAACAGCAGTGTAAGAGGTAGGAAAACATGGCAGCCACAAGCTCCTGGCAACCACGACGACTTTCCTCTGGTTTTTATTCTCTGTCTCTCCCACTGGCTGCAAGAGGGGCTCCTCCCTACACCACTGCCATGGGAAGAGACCTGGACAGCAGGAGAAACCCCCCAGGCCACAGCTAAGCAGAGCCAAGCGAAGAACTGGACAGCAGGAAAAAGGGAACACCAGGATTCAGGCAAGGCAGCCTGCCTCCATGCTTGGCATCACCATCCCTGTAAATATTCCCACTTCCACACCACTGGTCCCAGCTAGAGAGCCCAGTGCTGGATAGAATGCACCAACAGCCCCATAGCAGAGCCCTCCAAACTAACCAGTTCTGTTCCCTGTGTCTGGGCCCTTGGGGAAGATAAAGCAGTGCCCACCTGGGGTGGGCAAAGGTCCTCCCAGTCCCTCCCCTCCCATCATGTCTCACACAGCAGTGCTGTGGTCCCCAGTAAAACCCAGCTTTTCCCACTCCTTGCTGGGGAGAACCTGCAGCTTCACCCCCACACGATACCTCTCGTTGGTGAACTTTGCCTGGTGCAGCTCTTCATCAGCACACTCTGTACCAAGGCCCTGGAAAGCAAAACTGGGAAGTTGTGCTTTCCTCTGGAGCAGACACAGCTGACAGCCACACCATCGGAATTAAGGGGAACACAGGGATTTGCAAGGGGAAGGAATGGAGCAGGAACAAACTGGTCTTCCAGAAATTGTACCAAAGAAAGCACAAGTCAGGGGAATAGTTTTAAACTGAAAGAGGGCAGGGCTAGATTGGATATTGGGAAGAAATTCTTCCCTGTGGAGGGTGGGGAGGCCCTAGCACAGGTTGGGCAGAGAAGCTGTGGCTGCCAGGGTTACAGAGCCCTGGGAGTGTCCAAGGCCAGGTTGGATGGGGCTTGGAGCAACCTGCGATAGTGGAAGGTGCCCCTGTCCATGGGAGGGGGGTGGAACGAGCTGAAGTCCCTCCCAAGCCAAACCATTCCACGATTCTATGAGAGAAGGACTTGGTGACTGGCAGCAAATGTACACATGAAGTCACATCTGCCCACGCAGAGCTACCTGGCTCCCACTCTGCCCACAGCTCTTCCACATCACCCAGCAGCCAGGACAGCAGCTCTGCTGCCTCCTGGAGCTCCTCACCTTTGGTAACGTGCCAGATGCGCCCACAAAGAGACAAAGGAAGAACCTGAAAGAACAAGAATAAAGAGCATGAAGGTGGGATTCAGCATGTGGGTCTCAGTCCCAAGCAAGACTGGGATGGTTTATAAGAGAATCAGATTTAAGCTGTAACCTCTGTCTAGGACTCTATCATAAGAGAACAGCTTGAGAAAAAAAAAAATCACTGCTAAACCCAAGCCTCAGCCCAACCACACCCCCAGAGACCCACGACTCACTTCTTGGCTTTGGCACTGTTGGGGTAATCAACCACCATTCCCCCAGTAAATCCAGCTCTCATGGCTTGGGCTGTGATGAGCTCCAGCTAGAAAGAGAAGCATGTGCAAAAATTAATTAGCAGTGATCCCCCAGGAATGCTCAGGATACCTCTGGGAGGACCACAGCTGACTGTGCATCCCCAAGATGCATCCAGACACCAGTTCCCTGCCTTTGTTTGGTTCTCCCTGCTCCTCAGTCTACCCTGTGTTAACTCTCTTGGAAAGGGATACTGGGCTGGATTTTCCAGCCCTGGGGAGTTACACTGCAGTGCTGGTGACTGTAGCCCAGACACACAGAAGAAAATCCAGGACAGCAGGTTCAGATTGTGTCCTCCCACTTTCTTTGATTTTAAGGCTCAGCCCAAGAAAATCTATGAAGCAACAGAAATTGCACAGGGTATTCTTCTTACAGGTTATTTCTTTGAGCTCTCAAGGAGCCTTCCAGCTGGCAGGAAGGACAGAGACACAGAGCTAATATGGAGGAACATGATGCACTCAGAGCCCAAAACAGCACCCACACCCCTTCCCTGCTGACTGATGGCCTGTACCTGCTCTGAGTTCTCGGGGTACAGCTGCAGCACAGCTCGGGATCCTCGGGCCTACAGGAAATAAAGCTGGTCACAAACCTGTGTCAGTGCAGACAACCCCTCTGTCACCCCATCCCTGCCCCAGACACGAGCTCCCACCTCCCCAAAACCTCTGTGGCAAGGCTCCCAGAGCCGGTGAGCCATGAGGGATCACAGAAGGCAGTGGGTGCTCCTGCCAGTCCTGCCTCAGAGCAGCATTTACTTAAAACACCTGACTTAAAATATCTTGCTAAAAGGCATGATCAAGGAGGTAAGAGCAGGAGAGGCCTGGCAGGGAGAGTGTGGCACTTACCAGGGCAGTGTAAAGAGTGGAGAAGAATCTGTAGAGGCGTTTGGGGGGGCTGTGTGATTTCTTGTCAGCATTACAGAGCCACTGCACTGCGGAAATACTGAGGAGCAAAACAAGACCCCCCCAGGACACTGAGTCATCAGTTCCTTCCCAGAGCCTGTCACCTCCCTTTGAGCTGAATTCCAGCATCAAGCATGTGCTGGGCCTCAGGGAAAATATTTTATTTCCTTCATGTAGCTTTGCCTTCTGTTTTGCAGTTACACAAACCCCTCTGGAGACTCACTACGCCAAATCCCAACAACGTGCAGTAGTTATTCAAGGCCAAAAGCATCACCAAGCATCCCCTTTAAGCCAGGTGCTCAAATCTTAGGATCATGGAATGGTTTGGGTTGGAAGGGACCATTGAGAGTAAGATCATTCCAGCCCCTGTCATGGGCAGGGACACCTTCCACCAGATCAGGTTGCTCCAAGCCCCATCCAACCTGGCCTTGTACACTTGCAGGGATGGGGCAGCCACAGCTCCTCTGGGCAACCTGTGCCAGGGCCTCCCCACCCTCACAGGGAAGAATTCCTGCTGTATATGTCACCTCAATTTCCTCTCCTTCAGTTTGGACCCATCACTCCTTATCCTATCACTACAAGCTCCTGATGATAATTCAAGAGCTCAGCTGTGACCCTTGCCTGGCCAAGCAGGTTTTCCCAATGAACAATCCCAACCAGAGCTTTTGGATCAGCAATGGACAGTCCCTGCTCCTTCCCAGCACCTTCCTGAGCTATTCTCTAAGCAGAAAAGTGCTTCTGTCCCCTCCATCCCAAAACCAACCACCAAACCCTTGATCCAGGGACTGACCTTGCTGAGCAACGCTACAGACACACTTTGTTCTTCTCCTTGGTGCAGGTCTCAGCCCTCCCGACAATGTCTCAGATTTTATTTTCTTCAACAAAATTCCAAGCTCACCAGCACAAAAGGTGCTTGAGAAACAGCTGCCAGGAGCTGCTGCTTCTACCATCCAAAACCTTGGAGGTTTGCCCCAGAGTGATGGAGCCAAGTAGCACAGGGAGCAAAGAGCAGCTGACAAGGGCAGTGGTGCCCACCTGTGATGCACCAGACATGCACCACGCGTGCTGTGCAGTTCTGTGGAGCACGAGGAGAGCTCAGTTATGGGCACAGACTCACCTGATACAGCCGTCAAACATGCCAGGCCTGAAGGGAATGCCGTGACCCACGTCTGCCAGGAGCAGGTCTCCTTCCACCTCCCTCTCCACAGCCACATCTGCAGAGAACAGAGCACGGCTCAGGCAACCAGCTCCTGCCTTAGGGGATCTCTGAGGTGAGGTGGGTGTGCCAGGGGAGGAGGGTCTGCTCACCCAGCATGGCAGGGCTGATGTCCATGCCAATCCAGTAGTGCCCCTCCTCAGAGATGTAATCCCCGCTCAGCCCTGACCCGCAGCTGGAGGGAGGAGCAGGGAAAGTGCAGAGTTCACCGGGCTGGTCTGAGGGTGCTGCTGCCCAGACACAACGCTGCAGCAGCCTGTCCCTCTTCTTCAGCTCACAAGAGACACCCACAACTCACCTCTCCCACCCTCCCCCGGCCCCAGGCACTCGGTGTGTGCCACTGCACCGGGCTCACCCCACGTCCAGCAGGAGGCACGGCCGGTCCTCGGGCAGCCCCAGCAGCTCCACGGCGCGCTCCGACATCTGCGACTGGATCTCCACCACCCGAGAGCTGCGAGACAGGGAGGGAGCACGGGCGACAGGCGACACCCCCTCGCACCCTCTCACGGCAGGATGTGACCCCCTCCCGTGCCCTCCCCTCCCACCCCGCCGATGCCTCACGGCAGGGACGGGCCCCCCCGACCCCAGCAGGATCCAGGTCCGATTCCCCCCAGCCACGGTGTCCGCCCCATGACGAGACCCCCCTGCCCGGACCACCACGGGTCCCTGCCGGCACCGCAGCCCCGGTCCCGCCGTACTTCTGCGTGTACTTGCGCGCCTCGGCCTCGTCGTAGAACTGCAACGAGAGAGCGGCGGGGGCGGTGATGCCCAGAACCCCGGGAGGGACCCCCAGGAGGGCCCAGTTCCCCCCGCTCCCTCCCTCCAGTCCCGCCGCTCACCAGCTCGGGCGGCCCGCGGTGCTCGGGCCGGCGCCCGCTGCCCGCCATGCTGCCGCCTCCGCGTGACGTCACTGCCGCGCGCCGCGACGCCGCCTGATGTCACCGCTTCGTTAATCACTCCTCCGCGTGACGTCACCGTCTAGTTGGTCATACCTCTCCGTGACGTCACTGTCTCGATGCTCATCCAGCGTGACGTCACCGTTTCACCGGTCATGCATCTGCGTGACGTCACCGTCTCGACGGGCACGCCTCCGAGTGACATCACCGCCCCCCGGCCGTGCCCCCCCCGTGACGTCAGTGCCGCGCGCCGCGGCGGCCACGATGGCGGCGGCGGGCGGGCGCTGAGAGGCCCCAATGGAGCCGGCGGCGCTCGGGCGGCTGCGGCGGCTCCTCCTCCCCGCGGCCCCGCGGCCGCCGCCGCCCTCCC
>NW_020885119.1:0-32632 GCF_003945725.1 Corapipo altera
CCCCCCCCCCAAGGATGCACCCAGTGGGGCAAGAAATACCCCCAGGATAGTGTTTCCATCACCCGCCTGGGAAATAGAGGAACTGGGGGGGAAAACCCAGGAGATAGAGGAATTGGGGGGGATGCTCCTCAATCCATGGGGGGGGTGCTCCTGGATACAGAGGGAGGATGCTCCTGCATCCACCTCCATCTTGACCACCCATCGCCCCCCTCCCAACAATTGCCTGCCAGTGATACTCAGAGCTTCTTGGGTTTCATTTTACAGCAGTGGAAGGAATTTTTGAGCAACAGACATTGAACACGCTAAAATTCCCATAAGTTTTTATTTATTTGGACATAAAAGCATCCCTTTCAGGAAGTGGCAGGGGAAAAAAAAGCCTTTTTCACCTGATATTTGTACTTGCATTAGTGAAGACCACTTAACAAGTAGCTCATTGCTGCTTACAAAGAACTATTTAATTGCCAGAGCAAAGAGTTATTTAATTGACAGAGCATTAAAAAAAAACAAACAAAAAATCAAACCACAGAAAACCAACTGCCTTGACGATGAATGAACAGGCCTTTATGGAGAGCTGGAAGTTCATGAATGAATCCCACTAGGTTTTTCAATTATTTGGGTGTCCAGACCTCAAGGACAATTCTTAGGTAATCTGGGATATTTTTTTTTAAGGAGACGATACCAGCACACAGTATAAATATGCCAGAGCCTCTTCTGTTTGTGGACTTCGGCTGTTGACTGGATGTCTAGTAAAAAAAACCATGAGAATATGTGTTGAACTGACCAGAAGGTGAGAATTTTGGTCTAGCAGATGAAGAAGGAGAGCAGGTGGTACAGGCTGAGGAAGCCCCAGCATACAATCAACTACCAGAAGAAGAAACACGCTATGCCCTCTTTACTGACGGTTCCTGTTGCATTGTAGGGATGAAACATAAATGGAAAGCAGCTGTATGGAGCCCCACACGACAAGTTGCAGAAGCTACTGAAGGAGAAGGTGAATCGAGCCAATTCACAGAGCTCAAAGCTGTCCAGTTGGCATTGGACATTGCTGAAGGAGAGAAGTTGTCAGAGACTGAAACAGTTAATGATTTATGCATTCTAGGATTGCCAAGGGACTTTTGCAGGCTTCTGCAGGACTTTTGCATTATACCTCTGATGGCCCATCAAAGCCCATCCCCCCCTCTGCCAGTCTTGAAAAACGGGAACCAGGCCAGACACAGAAACTCTGTGCAGGCCCAGGGAGAGGTTGGAGGCTCGAGGCATGGCCCATGGCACTAACCATGGATATAATAACTCATAACTTCTTGGAGTGTGGGGGCTTCCTTCCTTCACCCCCAGCAGATCAAGGCCACCACTTCAACTGACAGACGTGGAAGCGGCAACTACCAAGTGTCATCGCTGGACCCCGTGGGCACTGACTATATACATATTTCCACTCTCATCTTTTCTTTCCCTTACTCTCCCTTACCCTTATCCTGTCTTTCCTTTCTCTCCCTTATGCATTCCCCCCCCAGAGGTTATCCCTATGCCATATTGCTATAGATGATATAGATGATAACACCCAAAACATACCTGATGAAACAAAATTGTTAAAATGAACCCTACCTATATATGTTTAAAATAAACCCTACCTATATATGTTTTCAAACACCGATTATTCAGTGTTGTTTCACTCTAATCCACCCCAAGGGAATTATTGATAAGAACCTGGGTTATCCCCCTCCCCTTTTCCTGGGGCGGGTCGTAACAGAAGTGGTCAAAGCTTTACCTCTACACTGACTCGTGGATGGTGGCCAATGCTCTGTGGGGGTGGTTGGACAGATGGAAGAAGGTCAATTGGAAACACAGAGGGAAACCCATTTGGGTCGCTGGTATGTGGCAAGACATTGCTACCCGGGTAGAGAAGCTGATTGTGAGAGTCTGCCACGTAGATGTCCATGTGCCCAAAAATCGAGCCAATGAGGAACATCGCAACAATGAACAGGCAGACAGAGCTGCACGAGTCAAGGTGTCACAGGTGGATCTGGACTGGCAGCACAAAGGAGAGTTGTTCCTAGTGCAATGGACCCATGATGCCTCAGACCATCAGGGCAGAGATGCCACCTATAGATGGGCACAAGACTGAGGGGTGGACTTAACCATGGACACTATTTCTCAGATTATCCATGACTGTGAGACATGCACTGCCGTTAAACAGCCTAAGAGACTGAAGCCCCTGTGGTATGGTGAATGTTGGAGTAAGTATAGGTATGGGGAGGTCGGGCAGGTTGATTACATCACACTGCCACAAACTTGCCAAGGTAAGCACTATGTGCTCATCATGGTGGAAGCCACCACTGGATGGCTGGAGACACATCCGGTGCCCCACGCCACTGCCCGAAATACCATCCTGGGCCTTGAAAAGCAAGTCCTGTGGCAACATGGTACCCCAGAATGAATTGAGCCAGATAATGGGACCCATTTCAAGAACAGCTTAGTTACCACCTGGGCGAAGGAGCATGGCATCGAGTGGGTGTATCACATCCCATACCATGCAGCAGCCGCGGGGAAGGTTGAACGGTGTCATGGACTGTTGAAAACTACCCTGAAGGCGTTGGGTGGAGGGACTTTCAAGCACTGGGATCAGCAACTAGCAGAGGCTACATGGTTAGTCAACACTAGAGGCTCTGTCAATCGAGCCGACCCCGCCCAATCACAGTCCCTTCACATGGTAGATGGGGACAAAGTCCCAGTAATTCACTTGAGAGGTATGCTAGGCAAAACAGTTTGGATTAATCCTGCCTCGAGCAAAGGCAAACCCATTCGTGGCATTGCTTTTGCTCAAGGATCAGGTATCATGTGGTGGGTAATGCTGGAAGATGGAGAAACACAGTGTATACCTCAAGGGGACCTCATTTTTGGGTGAATTTCCCATAACACTCTGCCTGTATTTGTATGTAAATATTTGTCATATGTATATAGTTGGGGTAATGTATATATGTATATGGCTGGAAATTTTGAATCCGATATAGCATGTTGGTATGGGAAAAAATTCAGGAGTGGATGATGTCATAGGTTTGAAAAGAGATGTTGGAATTTTTTCCCAATGGCAGCCCCCCCCATCTGTTTCTTCTGGGATGGGGGTGGGGGCAGAGTGAAGTCGCACATGCAGGGCAGTATGGGGAGGGCTGGGAGTCTTTTGTTTGGGGACTTTTGGGGGTTTTGGTCCAGGATCAGACAGAGCAGGAGACCAGTTTTTGGCTGCCTTGTTCTTTTTTTCCTGAGCGAAGTTTTTTTCCCCACAGGACACCTCACAGGGAACGACTGAGAGGGAGAGACGGACCCATCTCAGAGAGAGGTATTCTGCTTTCAAGACTGCCTGTGGGAAAAAGGACTTTTTTTTTCATTGTTGGCTGTGAGCAGTTTTTGAACTGCTGAGACAGTCCTGCATTCCCCCCCCCGGATTTCCGTGGGTTTCTCCCCCCCACCTGGGGATTTGGGACTTTGTTTTGTTTCTTCTGAAAGTTTTTGATTGCACCATTTGTTGTTTATTCAGATTTAGTTAATAAAAAGCCGTTTCTTTTCCTTTTCCACACTTCCACCTGAAGTCTCTTAATTTTTAAGTTGTAATCTTTTTAAACTAAGACAATATATTTATAGATATTTTTTTAGGAGCAGCTTTGACCCAAAGCATCTTCTCATGTTCTTCCTAACTTCTCACCATCTCACCCTCTCCTCTCCCTCATTCCTCTGTCATCCTTGGGGATGGATTTCCCACCAAACATCAGTCCTGATACAACATTCACCATGATATCATCTACCCTGAACTACTAACAAAAGTCTCCTCATTTTCAAAGAATCATTAAATGGTTGGGGTTGGAAGGGACCTTTAAAGACCATCTAGTCCAACCCCTCTGCCATGGGCAAGGATACCTTCCACTAGATCAGGGTGCTCAGGTTTTGCGGTACTCTCACCTTGTCCTCTTATGGAGGTGACACTGCATGCACAACCAATAATCCAACATGAACAGGTAAAGGCAACAAATAAATTACTGTAGATGTCCACCAAGAAATCATAGCACCAAAATCAGATTGGTCTTATGGACATCTCCTAGAAGGACCAGGATCCAGATGGGAGCTCCTGGGGCAGCAAGGAGATCATAGAATCCTAGAATGGTTTGGGTTGGAAAGGACCTTCAAGATCATCTAGTTCCAACCACTCCTGCCATGGGCAGGGACACCTTCTACTAGACCAGGTTGCTCAAACCCCGATCCAAACTGACCTTGAACAATTCCGGCGATGGGGCATCTATCACCTCTCTGGACAACCTGAGCCAGTGCCTCACCACCCTCATAGTGAAGAATTTCTTCCTAACATCTAATCTAAACCTGCCCTCTGCCAGTTTGAAGCCACTCCCTCTTGTCCTGTCACTCCATGCCCTTGTCAAAAGTCCTTTTCCAGATCTCTTGTAACCCCTTTAAGTATTGGAAGACGCTCTAAGATGCCCTGTAGCCTTTTCTTCTCCAGGCTGAACAACCCCAGCTCTCTCAGCCTGTCTCCACAGCAAAGGTGCTCCAGCCCTCTGGTTACCTTCGTGGCCTCCTCTGAACTTGCTCCAACAGGTCCACGTCCTTCTTATGTTGGAGGCCCCAGAAACCTGGAGGGGTGGCAAGATCCCTGCCTGGCTTCTCAGGAGGCAGCTCTCTGATGGAAAATGAGCACTGTGGGCACCACCGATGAAGAGAAGAATCTATGGATCTTCTTCCTTTATCCATCACCACATGCAGAAGGTAATTGTACTTAAAAAAAAATTGGCTGGATTGGTGTCAGCACAATGTGTCATCTGACTGGGGTCAAAGCTGAGATCAAGTTGAGCGCATCTCATGCCCAGTAATCTCTCTTGGCTGACCTTAAGTGGCATTTGCAAGCCTGAAGCAGAGCCATGACTCCTATGTTCTCCTGCTTGTTGAGATGGAAGAGATGGAGACACAAACCCTGGAGCTTTTTATAGGTTTTTGCATGCTCTTCTGGACTGTCCTCAGGATAGTTCAGGGCACTGCTGCAGAAAAGGGTCTTTGTGCCTTTAACGGAGTTTGTGGGCAGCCCAGAGACACTACCCCTGGAACGTTTACCCTGAACCTTTTATATCTCCCTGCACACAAGGGCTAGACAGCTTCACCTTCCTCACCACCCCCCAGCTTTTGATGGCTGGGATGGTTTCTGAAAGGCTAATTTAGAGGATGATCATGTGTTAAGCTCCTGTTGTTTGCAGAGAAAATAAACCCTTATCCACTGCAGGGATGCCACTGCCCAAGGTGGCCCATGGGGTCCCTCCACCACACCAACCCAAGAGCCCCCAAAGAGCTGAGGCAGTTAGTCATGTCAACATATACTTAGGGAGCCTTTAATCTATGGACTATTGACAGACACAAATTTATGGTGTAGCCTGTCAACCTGCGGATTAAGGACTCCATAAGTACCTACTGACACAATGGACTGTAATGGCTCCTAAAGAGATGTTATGGTCTATGTCAAACTAGGCAACTCTTATTACTCAGCATAGACAGTAATCATGCAAGCTAAAGAGCCTTAAGATTATTTCTTGAATTTATTAACAAGTTGTCCACCCAATCATTCAAATGGTTCATTGCTCCTAGCAAAATCAGTCAATCTTGCACAAAAATAAATGTCCACCTGAGTTTCCCCCCAAGACTTCAGTTTGATGATGTTTTCTAAAGACTGGTATCCAGAAGCTGAGATGTTGCCAACAGATTTGAAACCTTGCAAGTCCAATGGGGACAAAGGGGATAAAATGTGGCAGAAGCCAACAGGGGAAGGAGTCTGGGATTTCCTGATATTTCTAGGGAAATATTTCTTCAGTTCAGACTCATGTTAGCAGCAACCTACAAGCTTGGGAGTGCTCTCCTCAGTCCCCTGGTGACCCAACCAAGAACTTCCATCACCCATGACACTGCTGGGAAACCCTCTTGTGAAATCAGGACAAACACGAGGTCAGGTTAGACAGTGTATAGAGATGACTGATCCCTGAGGACATCCCCTCAGGTTCCCACCTCAACTTGGTGGCACCTTGAGTCAACCTTCTCCCAACCTGGAACCCAGGCCTGACCTTTGAGGGTTAATTTAGGGATAGGATAATAATAGCAAGAAAATAAAGTGAGAAAGGGTCCTTGCAAGCATGTTGTTGCAGACCTACAGAGCCTCACAAGCAGGCACCAGTATGGCAAATGCCAAGGTTGGCCCAGGAGGAATGTTCAAGCTTGAAAAATATGGGGTGATCAATGTCCCCTGCATCAAAGAACAACAAAGAAAGAACCAAAGTGAAACTGATGATTTCATAGAGTCCACCAAACCAGAAAATTGATTCACAAACATGTTATTAGTCACCGCTACTGTCTAATTACGATGATTAATCAATTACCACAGCTAAAAACAACTTGATAAGAGCCCTTTTTTGTGCCCATTTTCTTTAAAAGCCAAACAAGGCTGAAGCTACAAGGCAAGGGGGGGGAATACACAGGAACACACCAAAAATGCCTGTCTCTAGCAGTTAGAGGAGCCAGTTGACTCCAGTTTCCTCCATATCAGACTTTGGGCCTAATCGGTCATGCAAATTATAGAGTACTGTGCTGTCTGAAGGACAAATTTTGACTCAGACCAGAGAAAAGCCTTAGAGGAAGGGTGGGGATGAAGAAGCCAGTCAAATTCATTCATGATATTTACAGTAAATGGGCCTCTTTGCTGTTGTTTAGTATACAGTCAGTCTAATTATTTTTGAAGTTTTTCTTTAAAGAACCCTCTTTATCTGCCTCTCCTTCTGCTCCCCTCAAAGGTATGGTAAAACTTTTCCCTTGTTTCAAAAAAGCAGTAGGATGGGAATCCCTTCCCCAAGCTCCAACCTGGCGATCAGGTAGGACAAAGGGATGCTTCAAGAGGGGAGACCCTTCCAGAGGGATGCTGCCAACATCCACAGGAATTTTTAAGATCCCCAGACCACCCAGATAGACATGAGGGAAAATGTGGAAAATCCCCAGAAATCCCATTTTGATGCTGAAGCCACCAGAAGCCACTGGGCCATGTCAACCCTGGGGTCGCAACCCCCCTCAATGCATCCACCAAGATCGGGTTGAGAAGATGAAGACCTTGAAAAGCTTTTGAAATTAAAAAAAAAAGATCCACTGTCACAAGGTGGGGAGGTTGCCCAGTACCCAGTGATGCCCTGAGGAGGGCAGGGATACAGTCCCTAGGAAAGCCACAGCTCTGATAACATGTAGCTGTGTGGGTTACACATTAAAAACCTTGTAAAGACATTAATAAAAACTGAAGCAGAGCAGTCTAGGATTTCCAAACTGATACCTAATACATAGATGTGTGTTAGGATTCCCCCCTCAAATGTGTTCCATGCACACACACGGCATCACGTTTCAATACCAAAAAAAAGTCTCTCCGTGCAGTACACCAACTGAGAATTCTTCCCAAAGACCAAAACCAGATGTAAATAGGTGCTTCCCCACCCACCAAAAAAGAAAGGCCCCCCTGCCATGCTGCTCTCTGTGAGCAGCATCCCTCACAGGGATATAAACACATGGAAAAAGTAGGGTTAGAACCAAAGTCCTTTTTATGCTCATCATGCTCCGATCTGTGTAACAATTATGAAAACTGTTTAGCTGGGCTGGCATTTGGAGCATTTACTGCATTCCTGCCAATAAATTCCAGTCCTGGATCTGATGAAAAGGGTTCCCCCATCCCCTTTCCCCTCCCTTGCTTGCCTTCATTCCTCCTGGCTTTCTTTACAACCTAATACCCTGATGCTCTGGTGGAGCTGGTATCCCCTTTTTGCAGATGGAGGCCAGCAGAGGTTTGCCCTGGGTTATAAATCAGGGCAGGTTGGCAGCACCTGGATTAAAAAAGAAAACAACCCAAAAAGCTCCTTGTGGCTCACCCCCCACCACCACTTTTGGTGGCAACGGCTGAGATGTGTCCCAGGCATGGACTGTGCCACTGCCAGCCAGGGTGGCACCACCGAGATCCAGCAGCATCCTCCTGTGGAGACAAAGATCAGGTAATTTGGGGTGTCATCAACATCCAGCAGCATCATCCTATGGGAACAAAGCCCCAGGGATGTGCGCATCATGAACACCCAGCAGCATCCTCCCACAGGGACAAAGCCCAGGGGATCTGGGGCTTGGCACTGCCACTCAGTAAGCCCAGCACCTCCCTGGTTGCTCCAGAAAATAACCTTAGTGCAACATCTCAGGTAAACCGAGGCTTCATGCTCTTCACACCCAGGATACATTTTCCATGCTTGGCTGTGACAAAGAACAGGAAAATTATGGGCCTCTGCATATGATTTATGGGTTTGTTCCTTATCATGAGCTAAAAAGTCTCATCCTGGCTTACAAAGAAAATGAATACATCAGTTCAAACACAGTGATGTAACTTCAAGGTCCCAACTCATTTTCCAAATAAAACTCCTGTTATTTTATTCCTACTCAAAGGATGATTTTATGTAGTTATTTACTCTGTCCGCTCTGCCTGGGAAGGTGCCACCAGAGCCTCATCTTATGGTTTAATTACTCATTTTCCCTGCTTTTCTACTCAAAACCTCACCTTGCACACCCCCTGTGGAACTCCCCCTCAGCAGTGATGCCTGACAATTTTTAGCATCCATAAATTCAAACCTATCACTTTCCATCACTGAAAATCACTAGATCCAGAGCCAACTTCACTGGTTGTAAAAGTGAAGGATGCTTGAACTTCCACCACCTTCCCAAGACACGAGTTTCTCCAGCACAAAGCCAACTCTTATTGATGTAGATTTGGCAGTTCTACAAACAACATCTATTCAACCTGTATATGTATTATAGAATTCTATAAAAATACAAAATATATTCAATATACAATTAATATATTGAATATATTCAACCTATATATAGAGAGAATATATTCATTATATACTGAATATACCCTATATATTGTATATAATTATATATATATTGAATATATTTTATATATGTATATATTCAACATATAGGTTGAATAGATTTTGCTGAATGTATAACTGTCCATAGTCTCACTCATTATGTATACATATAGGTACATATGTGCAACAAGGCTTAACAGCCCAAGTGCTTCTGGATTATTCATTTAATAGCAATATTTGCTTTTCCGCCTGCTCAGGAATTCAGGGAAAAGTCAGGGAAGTCCATGGGAGCCAGGACTTTACCCCAAACCCTAGCACTCCACCAGGCATCTTACTTCATTCCTGAGGATGGGGCACAGAGCTGGGTACCTGCCATTGCACATGAAGGAGCACCACTGAAAGCCTCAGCGGGACCTTCTGCAACCAGCCCACTGGGCATTTTATTTCGTCCTCAAGGGAGGATGAGGAAAAACCAAGTACTTGCCATCGCACATGGAGGAGCACCAGTGAGAGCATCACCAGGACCTCCTGCAAACACCCTACAGTGTTTCAGCATTGTCAGCACAACCCAATCGCGGAGCTGAAGCCAGGAGGTTTTTTAAGGAGAGAGGTTAAAAGGGTAGAGAAGGGTTGAGCCAGTTCTTACAGGGTGGAGTGTCTTTTCCCCTTGCAAGTTAAAACCAAGATAATGACACTGTGTGGGGACCAATTTGAAGGGCTGAGCAGCCAAACCAAAATTAGTCTCCCAACCGAGAGCTTCCTAGGCATCACAGTTTGGGGAAGAAAGTTGAGAAAAAGCATGAGAAAAAGAAAAGATTATTCAGGAAGTTGGAGCTTGCACTCAAGCAAAGGTGATTATCTTGGTTTACTGACAATATGTCCCAGGAGGCAGGACCTCCGATGGAATAGAAATCCCCCCAAATTATGAATTTTTGTTGAAATTACGAGGTATCTGAGTGAAGTAGAAAAATTAATAACAGTTTTACTAAAAAAATAGAGAACAGAACAAAACAATAACAAAAAGAAAAATGTCACCTAAAACCACTCTTTTAGTCTATGCCACTGAGACAACAATGCAGTCCTGATGGAGGTCACGTGCAGAGCCGGAGGGGGGGGGGAGTACTAGTGTGTGCAGTGGTGCCAGAGGCGCAGGGTGAGCAGCAAGTGGCATGGGGCCAGCAGCGAGGAAGCGGCATGTCTGGTGAGCAGCAGCAGCGGCAAGGCGGGGAAAATCCCTACTCAGCACGGAACCATGGAGCCGGAACACAGGGCAAGTCCGAGGAGGGGGCGACAGGCGACTCCCTCCGAGCTACAGCCCCAGGAACCAGAGAGCAAGTTCTGGTCGCACTAGCAAGTTTATCTCATTAAGTTCTTGCAGTATTTCCTGACGGAACGCTTCCCATCTCTCGCTTCCCGTCTCTCCCTGTCCAACTGCCCTGCATGGAGAAGAGAGGGGAGGCGTCCCCCATGCTCTCTAAAACCACATGATGACATGAAAAAATTCAACAGAAAATCTTAATTTAGCTAAACTATAACAGTGATCCTACTAGTCAAATATTTTTCCGATATAATAAAAATAAAATCAAGTACTGGAGCAGCCTCCCTTGGAAAAGCATGGCCCATGGGATTTGTTTTTCCTCCTTTTTTCTCCTTTTCTTTCTTCTCCTCCCCCAGCACTTTCTTTCACTAATAACTATGTTTTCTTGTATTTTCTTTTTCTTGGCTCTTTCCTCATAAAAGACTGATGTGATTTCCTGTCTTTTCCCAATGTTTCCTGTTAATTAACAGGGTGAAAGCTATCATCATGCATTTAAATCTCTGCCTGAAAGAGAGGAGGGGGGAAAAACACATGAAAAATAGACAAAAGAAAAAAGAAAGGAGAGAGAAGGGTTGTCTGTTAGCAAACACCATGTCATATTCCCAACAGCACAAAATCCCCTGGAAAAAGCATTTTGGACCTGATGACTTGAGCCCATCGGCAAAGATCCTCCCCCCCGGGTGGCTCCCACGGCAGGTCTGTGCACAGGGGATGTGAGTCCCCACTCTTCCAGGGATGAGGATGGAAAATCCCTGCAATGCTTGCCCAGAAAAGCTCTTTTCTTGCATTAGAAGGAGGACAAAAAGGAGGAGAAATGAAAAAATATGAAAATAAAATAAACTGCAGAGAAAGAGGCAGCTGGCAACACCCAAGATGTTGCTTTTATTAAAAGAAGTTAAAGAATATAAAACAAAACAAAAAAAACCAGAACCAAGGGGGTAATCCAAAGGAAGTAGACAGAAATCCTGTGAGCCACTGAGTTCCTTCCCTTCCCTGACCTCAGTCCTGCACAAGAGCAGGCCCCTTGCTCCTCTGTGCCCTCCTGTTCCTCAACAGCAGCTGTAACTCAACCAGTACCCCAGCGGCACCAGAGCCAAGCCAATTGCCTCGGCACACTGATGGGGGGTGAAAACAAAGCAATTTAGGGAAAAAAGTGAGGGTGGTTAGAACAGAGACTGTGCCTCAGCAGTTAATAATATCTCAGCGCTGAAAATAAACTGGAAAGAAAGTTCCTTTGTGACAGTAGGCAGGTGGCCAGGCTACAGCGTGGGTCATTTAAGCCATTAGGTGATGGTGAAGGGACCTGGCACCCACCCATCATCCAGCCCATCACCCTCCTAAAGCACCTGGTTAGGGCTGGGGAGGGGGTCCTTACACCACATTTATTCCATGTGCACCCTAAAATGGGGCGTACCCTGCTTTAAGCCAGCATGGAGGTTTACGGTCTTGGTTGCTGCGGTTCAAAATAGGCATCCCTCATGCCAGCAGTGGGGAAATGCATGTGGTTAATGGCACTGGTTCCTCTAGTGTGATACCCACTGGCAGACAGCAGGGATGGAAATGATGCAGCCTGCCATCCCTGCTAGCCCGGGACTGCTCCTCTACAAGTGTTTTTGTCCCATCGAGTTTTAAATGTCCCCAATGATTGAGTTGATGACATTCATGGAGACAACTTTTGCGAGCAGAGCATGGTTTGAATTGACACCTAACTTCCAAAATTCACCTTTTTATCCTCGTTCCTCCCTAAAAAGTGCCAGGCTGCAGGATAAAACCTGAGTGGTTCCCATCATGAAGGACTTGCTGGTGGTGGGTTCTTCTGCATTTTATCATCAGCTGCTCTCAAGGGACTGTTTGGTAGGGAAAATCCATCAACATCCAGAAAAATGGATTTAATGGAACTATATAGGGATGGATTGAAATATCTAACATTTAATGGGGGGGAACATCTCTGCCATAATTTCTGTTTAAAACCCATCATAGAAGAATATCTAGGAAAGGCTCAAAAGGCTCTAGAGTATTTAAAAAATAGCTATTAAATGGGTCCTATTTGCTTAGGGGGGGATTTTAATTGGTGAAAAGCTTGGAGCTGGGAGGATGACTCCAGCATCCCCACAGCAGCACAGGGATGTTCTCTGGGGAGTTTCCACAAGGCAAAAACTCCCTTAAAAAAAACCCTTATGAGGCTGAAGGAGATGGAGCAGGTGGTCAAGCCAAGAGCCCCAGGGTTGGTGCCAAGCTCTCAGCTCCTTCCTCCGTGTTGGCCATAGTCAGATGACGTGCAAGGCGAGCTGAGAGGCTCCTAGTCTGGCAGGCAGTCTGCTCTGCTCCAGAGGCTCCACTGCTGTCATCTTGGTAACCTGATAACCTTGTCCTTTCCAGGGCATCATGGTGTGTTTTTAGGTAAGCAAGGAGAGGGGGTCATGTCTCCAATGAAGCTGGGAAGGAAAGTGTGCAATACTCTGCAATGCTCAAAGCAAACAAAAAAAAATATTAAAAGTATGCACACTCAAAAATAAACCAAGACTAAGTGACTTTAAAAAAAAATTCCCAAGCAATTGTTTGTCCCTGGGACAAATATACAATCCTAGTTCCACAGGAAGATGTCTCAATTTCAGATTATAATAGGATGCCAATTTGTAAATAAAGGCATTTCAAGGAGGTGATAAACTCTGTACAAAAGGGAGGTGGAAGGAGGAGGAATGGGAAAACATAAGCAGGATTCTGCCAGAGAAACCACGTGGGATCCTGTTTAAATGGGAGGAGCTATGGGGAGTTACTTCAGGGGGCAAATAGCTCCAGATTTGGGCAAGGTGTTTCTGCCCTGGAGAGCAGATATCAGCAGGGATCAGAGGCATAGTGAAACATTGCTTGCCTGGCCTGCCTGCGATTTTAGAATGAAATGTCATTCAGTCAAGTGGTCCCTTAAACCAGACGAGGTCCCACCGCCGGGAGAGCCAAAGCAGGGAGTGATGCTGATGCTTCTCCAACCTCCAGAGATCTTTTCCCATCTTTTTGTTGCAGAGGAGTTGGGAGGGAAAAACTGAGGCTGTGCTTGCTGCGGAAGAGCCTTGTGGGTCTCCCAGCCTCAAGCCTTGCAAAGCCTTGCTTGGTCCAGCACCCACCAAGCATTGTCACTCAACATCTGCAGTTCCAGAGTCAGAGCAATCTGGGTAAACTTTTGAGTTTGGTATTTTATGAATAACTCCTATAAATAAAAAAAGCAGTGGAAGTGGTAAGGACATAAGCCAGTTCATCTTGCTTTCCCTCTGTGATGGTCAGTTCTGGGTTTCTTGGAGAGCTTTGCAAGCAGATCCAGCACCATTCATCTGTCCTGCAGGAGAGACACCTTCTCACCCACCATGAGCACCATAACCTTCCATCAGCCAAGAGCCACCAGTCTCATGCCATATATGGGTCAAGGGCTGGGTGAAGACTATACCATGGAGGTCCAGCACTGATGCCATCAAGCATCATCAACTCACTTCTACCCTTGGAACAGAACTTTCTCCATGGGTCGTATGGGAATTCAGCTCTCCAAGCATGGTTTTGCTTGTTTGAAAGAAGAGTCATAACCAAACACATCTGCTGAGAATGAGTCAGTTCAAAATACAGGAAAAAACACCCTCTGTCTCCTATTTACAGAAATTATTTTTATCTCCAATGGGATATTTTTGGTCTCTTCTTTAACCATATTGAGGATAGAAAGAATCTGGGCTGAGCACAACCATGTCAGTGGGAGACACCATGAGGGAGGAGTCCTGACCTACCCCCAGAGTGACCACCAATAAAAATAAAGAAAATAAATAAAGAGAAGAACAAGTGAGAGCCAGTACCTCGGGGGGAGCGAGGGGTACATCAGCCTGGGATGGCCAGGGAAGAGACAGCAGAGGTGGGATGAGAAGAGGACACCAGCACAGAATGAAGGACTATCCAATATTGAACTCCTGGGCCAGGAAGGAGAACAGAAAATGGAAGGGGGGAGGGAAAGAGTAGCTCAGATCAGTTATTGCAAGGGGGAAACACTCCCCACGCATCCCCCCAGCCACACTGCTCCCCCTCCCACATCCTCCAGTGCCTCTGGTATCCATCAATGAAACTGCCTTCAGCCTCCAGAAGGAGACTGAGACCCTGGTGGTGGTTGGATCTAAGACTCCTGATCATCAAAGGAACCTTGTGGAGAGCTGCAAGGGTGCTTGCTTCGATCCCCTTTTTTCAATGTTCCTCTTGCCATCATTCTCTCAACCCCCCCAGTGTGGTTTCCCTGTCAGAATGGCTGGGAACCCCAGGCTGCCCTTCCAGCTTCGAGACATTAGAGCAGATCTACTGGCCTTGAACACTGCTACTACACCAGCATCCACTGCCCATCACTGGTGGTCAAAGCCTACAGTGACTTCTTCTTCCTCAGTCGCCCATTCTAGTTTCCAAATCTACCAAAATGGAATTTTTTTGCTTTTATTAAAGCCATCCTTTCATCACAGAGCATCAAGAGTGTACAGCCCTGGTCTGGAGAGGATGAGGGATGCTGGATTCTCTGCCCATCATCATGGATCCCCATCTGTCCAAACTAGATAAGACCTAAGAGAAAGTGAGCGTTAGAGGATTGCTGCAAAGTGCGTTTATTTTCCTTTCTTGACTGGGTCTCTCCAGTTGGGAATTTTCAGTGTTGCACTTCTGCGTGCAGAAGGGAGATGTCAGTAAATCAGAACAAATTCAAAACAAATGCTCTTTCAAGTAGAGGCATTCGGCTTTGTTTCAGGGCTTGGGTAAGCTAGCTGTATTCCTTCATGAGTCAACTTTTCTATCAGCTCCTCATTAAACTAAATGGCTACAACTACATTTGGGGAGGAAAAAAGAGTAGTAAAAGGTTCTGTTTCCGTGCTTGGGGGGGAACCTTTGATAAGGAAAACTAAAAAAATGCAATGCAATGAAATATTAACATTTAATAAAATAAGTTAAAAATGCATTTTCAGGGTGAAACATGCTTTCTTTTGGGGAGGAGGCTCTATTAAGGAGCTGGAGGTCCCCTTCCTGTGGCCCTTTGGGAGGCACCTAGAACAAGCTATGTTATTTCCTGCAGCCCAAGTCCCCACCTCCTCCCTTCCCTTTGGGAGCAGAGCAACCAGATGAGATGTTATCAATAGGTTGAACCTTATAGAAAGCCCCCTTTTAAAAGCGAGTACTTCCTCTGCTTATTTCACGTGGCATCCTATGGAACTGAAATCTCTCCTACCCTCTGCAACTGGTATATTTCAGAAGGATAAAAAAGATAAAAGATCTAACAACATCCTTATTGCATTGTTTTGCTTCTTGTCCTTTTTCTTTTTACAGTCTCTTTTTTTTTTAACTCCCTAAAGTTCGAGGTTCCAATAGCAAAACAACCCAAAACTCAAAAGTCTTCTGCATTCAAAAAAAAAAAAAAAGGCGACAAGTTTCTTTGTTCCCTTTCCCCCTTCGTTTGATTAATTCTTATTAGGGCCTTTGAGCAAACAATATGCTCTCCTCTCAAATAACAGACAGGGCATATATTACACCCAAAGGGCTCACTTAAAGACATCCACACCAAACGCAATTCCTGGAGAGAGGCAGGGGCAGATGCACGCACACAGCCACCAGAAACCTACTTCTGAAATTCGTTTCAGGGCAATGACTAAATCATAAATCAAGGAGACATCAGCACAAAGGGAAGCACCTTCAAACATCAGTGAGTACATGCAGATATGTGGTTTCAGATACTTTAATCCTGGTAGAGAGTCCAGACACCGAGTTGGCCTGTCCAGGGTGGAAGATGAGGTGCTGAAGACACCTTGGAAGAGGGGTGGGAGTAGATGACCATTCAAGGTCTGTTCCAACCCAAACCATTTTTATGAAAAGCCCAAGAGGGGTAGGGAAAACACCCTCCAAACCTCCATCGCATAACAGTACCTGGAGGATGAAGGAGATGGTAAACAGGAAAATGAGCAAAATCAGAGTATCTCAAGCTGGAAGGAATCCATAAGGATCATTGAGTCCAACTCCTGCAATGTCCTCTGCAAAAAAATAGGGTCACCTTTCCTCCCTGGGCACCATGACACTCATGCATTAAATGTAGGATAGCAGAGCCCAAGCACAGCTCTCATCCCAGAGACAAGAGATGCCACCATCACCAAGTCAAGGAGACCTTGACACTGAATCTTTCTGCACAGCACAACTGCACCTGCTCCCATAATCCATGTATCTGAACGAATGAGAGGTCAACATCGCTTAGCCTTCCCCAACAGTCCTCTTCCTGCCTCGGTCCAAAAATGGGTTTCCTGCACTCTCATACTCCAGCACCACCATGACCAGTCACCCAGGAGCATGATGGACACAGCCACTTGCAGCCTCTTGTTCCACTTAATGATGGGTCAAAATACCTGCTTGAATTATTTGGATGCACTGTTGTCCATCTCACTTCCAACACAATTGCAAGTGGCAGCTCCTGCAGGGACATCAGGGATGCTGAGCACCCACATGCCTCCAGGTTTGCACGGTGAGCCTAGCTTCAGGCAAGCCACTGACACCCATCCCTGCAAATGTCCCCTGTAAAGAAGAAGGGAAGTCCTCTCCTTGATGAAAGTCCTCCCCATCCCTGGAAGTGTTTGAGGCTGGGTTGGACGGGACTTTGAGCAACCTGGTCTAGTGGAAGGTGTCCCTGCCCATGGCAGGGGGATTGAAACTAGATGATCTTTAAGGTCCCTTCCAACCATTCTAGGATTCTATGAATGAGTAAACCAGCCTGGACCTCCAGCCTTCCCACAGGTAACCTGGTCATCAAGGGTAGATCTTTCCACTCTATGGTGAGTGCACAAATACCAGATCTATCCTGCCAACACACAATCTGATGTGGCATTTCACTGCCTGCAGCAGACTCCCAGCTCTCTGTCCATCTCTGTTTTCCTCCAGCCAGAGACATAGCCTGTATCAGCCTCCATCATCTCCAAAAAACCAATTTAATCCTCATCATAATGGTTTTAATCTAAAAGAGGATGGATTCAGACTAGATAGAACAGAGAAATTTTTTACGAGGGTTGTGAAACACTGGCACAGGTTGCCCAGAGAGGTGGTAGATGCCCCACGCCTGGAAACATCCAAGGTTAGGTTGGATGGGACTCTGAGCAACCTGATCTAGTTGAAGATGTCTCTGCTCATTGCAGAGGGGTTGGACTAGATGGCCTTTAAAGGTCCCTTCCAACCCAAACCATTTTGTGATTCTATGATCATGGGCACTGGCGACCACTGCAAGCCCATACTCGTCCATGTATTCCTGTCTATCTGTCCATATGAAACACTTACAAGACATGGTACTAAATACTTAAATATTTTTGTAACCACTATCACACTTGATGGAAAAGCAGAAGTTTCCTGCTGAATGCATATTCTCAGTTCTATCAGCAGATGAAGCTGCCCAAGTCTAAATGGAGGGACAATTACCTCGCAAGGTCCCAGGGGAGAAGATGGTTGATGTACATCAACCAGGTAAAAGGCTTCTGTCATGGTTTGAGATAGCCCCAAAATCCAATTCCCTAGCTTCATCCCCCCTCCCACATCTCAACCTAATGTGAGATGGGTTTTTTTCCAGACAAAACACAACCAGACTCAGAATGGGGGAAAGGGAATATATTACAATGACTGTACAAATAAATACTATAACACATTATACACACGATCACAACTATCTCTACCATGACATATGTATTTACAAAGGATCAGATCTCTTCTCCCCTCCAAATAAAAGTCCAGGAGGGAAAGAAGGACAGATCCCTTCCAGTCTCTCAGGGCAGCAGCTTCTTCTAAGGCAGCAGGTTCTCCTCATCTCATGCATGCAGCAGTAACTGGATTGTTGTAGCTGGATCTCTGTTCAATACACACAAGGGGGTCTCCAAGCCCCTCGGCTCTCCTTCGGTCCAAGCGAAGGCCTCACCTGTGGGCTGCCAGCAGGGACCAGACTCGCGTCACCACAGGTATATCACGAAATGCAGGGGCATCTTCGTGAAAGTCCCTTCCTCAGGGGATTCAAATTCCCCTTTGCAGAGCTCCGTGCTCTGTCTCAAGGCTGCTAGCTTAGCAGCAGCAGCGAGGGGGGCCAAGGTCAACCCCCCCGCATTCCTTCTCCGTCCCGGTCCAGCTTCCCAGGACGCCTTTGAGCTTCTCAGCTCCTCTCTGCAAGTGCTGTAGCACTCCAAGGCTCTTTCAAGCAAGAGTCCATCATCTTCCTCCTTCCAGGAGGTTTCAAGGAGTTTGGGGGTTTGGTACAGTTCCTACCCCCAGAACTCTGAAGTTCTGCTGCGGGTTCTCCCTTCTGCTGCTTCCTCCGGTTCAGTTCTTATCTGTCCTGGCTCTTATCCAGAGTCTCTGGACACTGCCGCCGCTTCTGCTCTGTCTCTGTAGCCCCCAGCTGGAGCTGGGGGGGGCCAGAGGCCCCAAGGGGCTCCGGGCCCCTTTCCTCGTGGTCTCACAACATGGCAACTTCTTCTACCAACCAAACTACAACCCCTTCTCTTCCGGTGCTTGTGATATGTTTACATTTCTGCAGGAGCGCTAATTGGGCAGAACTTCAAAACTTCCAGGGGTCTCCACCCCTGGGGGTTACCACTTTTTCAGCCTCTGGGGGAAAACAAGGTTCAAACCACTACAGCTTCACACCTTCCCATCATCATCTACTGTCTCTCTCCCATCTAAACAATCCTCAACATATAGTTGAGAAACTGACGCAGGAGATGGCACTGATGTTGGGACTGGAAATCCTCCATCCCTCCGCAGAAGAAACCGTGAGAAACTCTGAGCTTGCAAAATCCACCTGCAACAACAGACTTCCAAGCTCCACTTTAGCCTGTTGCAGCCCAGTTAGTTCAGCTGCAAAATGGATTTTTCTTTCAAAAAGGAAAAAAAAGGAGGACTTTTTGGTGAGTAACCCAGTTGTTCCTGTGTTTCTGATGGTCAGCGTTAATCACTTCCTATTGGCCAATAGGAATAACTTTTCCTTTCGAAATGGCACATTCATGTTCTGTGGTTTTTCTGTTTACACACATTTTGCTACCTTATGTCAACACTTGCTGATGAATATATATCACTGGGCTAACTGAAAATGAGGTCCTGGCAGAGGTAGATTTGATGTCGAAACCCTGCTAACAGATTTATCCCAATATCTTTGCAGGAAACCAAAATCAAATTTTAACCCTTCTCTCCTGCAGCTTTGAACCCCTTTACACCTCATGCCAGGATCATTGGTCAGTGGAAAAAAAAGCAATAAAGGCAGAAGTAGAAACTTTTGAGGAAGCACTGCAGGAATGCAATCAAAATTATGCCAATCTCACACAAGTCCACAAAATTTCACAAACCAGCAGACCCTCAAAGTCTATTATGGAATAATCCTTCTGCATCCCAGTACGTGCTCAGGATGTTGGACCTACTCCAGATATCCTTCCTTCATTCATGACCCTTTATCTCCTGGTTTTTTTCATGCTGAGGCAAAATAGTTCATGTTTTGCAACCCAAATTTTGGTTAAACATCTTTTCTTATTTCCACAAGGCATAAAAAGACTTATCAGCATTTCTTAAAAAGTTTGCAGAGGGGGGAAAAAAAACAGTCCAGTCTCTGAAGGAGCAGTGGGCAGGATGGGACCCCACATGGTACCAAAGCAACCTCAAAGTTGGGGTTTCTCTTAGTCCCAAGAAACTGATGAGTAGCAATTTTACAGAAACTGTTCTTTTGGTAAAAACCCTAATAACCGGTATTGATCTTCAGAAATATATCTATCTTTGCCTCTGTGCACCACCATGCCCGTCTCGCCTGCCATAACCATGGGACATGACCACGGGACATGACCACAGAGACCACCATGCTCCAACCAACACTCTAGATCCACTAATCCTCGGAGAGCCAGGAGCTGCTCCTTCCCAAGCTCCCCCCATTTCCGATTCTCCCCACATCTCCTTCCAGCCCGATTTATCTCACACCTGGCAAGCTTGCTGTCAACAAAGTGTTTATGCAGATGACCTCAAAAGAGTTGGTGCCAGCCTCACATGGGCTTCTACCCTGGCACCCTGACATTCAGTTACAAGCAACAGGCATGCAGAGCCGTGCTAAAAAAAGAAAACGGAAAAAAAGAAAAAAAACCTTTTCGACCCCTTTTTCTAATTTTTTTCAACCTGACAAGGTGGGATTAGGTTCCTTTAAAACAAATAACGATTTCTAACAAGTCCATTTATCAAGGTTCATTGGGATTGCCAGGGATTAGGGAGATGCTGTGCTGGTTCCCAACCTAAATCCCTATAAAATTCACCCAGGGGTGTGGGAGCACTGCCATTTCCAACTGGAGTCAATGATTTTCCTGGCTGACTTGAGCAGTGCAGGCCTGTGCTGCACTGTAATCCCTCCTAGAGTTTCTTGCCAGAGTTTTAAAATCTTACTTTGTGCGGAGGGTGGTTTAGATAAATTATATTTTAATTATATCCTTAATTTTTCAAGGGGTAGCAGTAGGCACAGAGGCAAGTAGCCCAAAATCAAAATGCATCACCAAGGCAAGGAGATGTTTCCCCTAAGAAAGGGGCTGTTTTCCCTTTTATCTCTAGTTTGCATTGAAAAAAGTCCACTTACCGGTTGGTTTGAGAAAATCCATTGGATATCTGGAATAGGGTGGAGGGGGAGACTCTGGAATTAGAAAAGTACAGAGAAAATAAAGGTAGACCCATGAGAAAGAAAAAAAAAAGAGATAGGAACTTATGATAACAGTGGCATTCTTTTAGCAAAACTGTTTGTCTTAGCTCTGGGGGTTGGAGGCAGGGCAGAGGCGATGATTGTCTTGATATTTAGCTGTCAGATAAACAAAAGGGACCGTCTGACGCCAGTCTCCCTGCTATCTGCCGCTCGGGCTGTCTGATCGGAGCCTCCTTGGCTCGGCGGAGCCACGGCAGAGCTAGGGCCGCCTGACCCCTAATTCCCGGCACCGTGCGGGGACGGAGTGGAGACGGCTCCGCCTGCCGTGCCGGGGCCCCCGGGGCGGGAAATCACCCTCTCCCTTAAACAGAAAAAAAATACATAAACCAAGGCAATGGAAGGGGGGAGGTGTTTTGGCTTGTTGTTGGGGTATTTTTACAGAGGGAAAAAAATTTTGGTGGGCTGGGAGGCGAATGGGGCTACATCCCCCCATCCCCTCCATCTCCCCGTACTCCCGCTCCCCCCGCCGCCGTACCTAGCTCGCAGAGCCGGCTGAGGTGGTGCGGGTTGCAGCAGACGAGCTCGGGGTGAGCCTTGCCGTAGGATTCACAACAACATAACCGCTTCACTTCGGAGCAGTGGCGGAGGTCGGGCCAGCGGAACACCTTGCAGAGCAGCACCGGCAGCGAGTACCAGTGCTGGCCCAGCCGGGAGTCGGCCTTGGCGGGCAGCAGCAGGCAGGGGGTCCGCGCCCCGCCGCGGGACTCCACGGCGTGCAACAACCCCTCCAGCTGCCGCTCCTTCAGCCGTTTCAACACGGCATGTGTCAGCGCCTTCAGTTCCGCCTCTGTACCCGCCGTTGCCCGCCCGCCGCGGCCCGCCTTGCCCGTGCAGCACCCGTGCCCCCCGCTGCAGGCAGGCTCCCGGGCCTCGGCCACGGCTGCGCCGGGCTGGCGCGCCGCCGCCTCCTCCTCCTCCTCTCCTCCAGGCGCACGGCTCCGCCAGAGCCGCCGGACGAGAACCGAGCGTTTGGTCCTGAACATACGGGACGAGAGGAGGGGGCCTCGGCTACAGAACGGGCATGTCGTCCGCAGCACATGAAGGGGCCGGGAGCCGGAACGCGGCGGCGGACAGCGGCGGGCGGCGGCGGTGGGGCCGTGGCGGGCTGTGGTATGCGCCAGTCTCCGCGCTGGGGCTGCGGGTCCCGCCACCTCCCGCGGGGGGCTGCGCCGGCCGCCGCGAAAAACTAAAAAATAACTAAAATAAATTTCAATGAGGGGGAAAAAAGGGGGGGGAGGGAATCCGCGGCTCGTCCCGGCTTTGCCCAAAAAAAGAAAAGAAAAATAAAAAGTCAGTCTATAGCCCGCGGCACCCGGTGAGCCGAGGTTGTCGGCGCCGCGCCACCCTGCGCGGCTGCGGAGCGCGGTCGGAGCCGCGGGAGAGCCTCAGCCCCCTAGGGGCCGTGGCGCCCATCAACCCGCCACGCCGGGGAGGGGGTGCGGGGGAATGAGGAGGGAGGAATGCGGTGCAGGGCAGAATCAAAGGATAAAAAATAAAAAGCGAGCCAAAAGGGTGTCTATTAAAAAAATTAGAAATATTAAAAAAACCCGAAACACCAACCCTAAGGTTTGGACGTCGGTTTAAGCATCTGTCACAAAAGAGACGAACAAGCACTTCCAGTGTTGTATCCCTTTTTAAAGCCCAGGTCGTCCTGATACGGGGTTCGGGGTGGGTTTTTTCCTTTCCAAAGGTTTTAATCCACATGGACACACACATGGAATCTTGATTCGACTGCTACGGAAAGAGAGAAAAAAAAAAAAAAAGTCTGTGCCCCCTCCTCCGTGCCTTCCCCAGCAAGGTGCTGCGGCGGGGAGAGCCGCGCCGAGCCGGCCGCCGGCTGCTCCAGGCGGTGCTTACATGGATGCGGGGTTGCCCACCGGTCGGCGACCCTCTCCATGCTGCCGGTGCCTGTGCCTCGGTGCTTTTTTTTCCCTCCTCTCTACTCCTTCCTGCCTGCCTGCCTTCCCCTCCTCCTCCTTTCTTGGCTTGGGGTTTTTTTTGGTTTTTTTTCCTTCCCTCCACTCGCTGCATCGAGCCGCCCTCCCCACACGAGCGCCTCCTTATTTCCCTTGCTGCGGGAGAGGGGAGCCCCGGCGGCAGAGCAAGGCGCGGCGGAAGCGGAGCCGGCGGCGGCGCGGTACCTGCGCCCCCCCCCCCCCCCCCCCCCCCCCCCCCCCCCCCAGCTACGGCGGCGGCTCGCAGTGCGCAGCGGTGCGGCCCCGGCTCGGCCCCGGCCCCGTCACGTGGGCGTCTAGACACCGTCTCGCTCCGGGGAAAAAAAAAAATCTATATATTATATTTATCTCCAACCGCCTTTCGCAATCGGCGGCTCGGATCGCTGAAAGGTCCCTCCGTTCCCGTTCCCCCTCCTCAACCTTCACCCCTGCCGCCGGACGGGGAGGCCCCTCCGGGAGCACTGCGAGGGTGCCGAGCAGGTGTTCTCCCTCTTGCACCCAGCGGGGCACAGCGGAGGGAGCCCTCGGGGCCGAGGTGTGTCGGAGCCCACTGTAAGTATTGAAATATTAAACCAAATCAGGCATAAAAATTAAAAAATTAATATATATATATATATATATGGTTCTGGCCATCGAAAGAGGACACAGCACAAAAATAATAATAATAATAATACTTTCCACTTTTACAGTACTGTAGAAGTTTCGAGCTGGCTTCCCGCCAAGTCCCCCGAAACTCGACAACAAGGACCCGCCTCCCAGAGAGGGAAAAGAGGGAAAAAAAACTAAGCAGCCAAAGCTATAGCAAATATATATATATATATATTTTACATATGAGACAGATACACAAAAGGAGAATACCACACACCTGGGAGGTGGGGGGTGGGGAAGGGAGAAAGACAAAAAGGGGCAAGGACCGAGCAAGTCAAACAGCCAGACGAAGGCAAACTAGCAGAAATCTCACCACTTCCCTTCGAACAGGCAGGATGACCTGACGCGGTCCCAGGCTCTCCCCTCACGCGTGGCGGATAATGGCAGTCACTGTAGGCCTCGGCTCCAGATAAGCCCGACCGAAACAGGGACCCACCGTTCTCGAACCTCGCCGGAGAGGAAGAGAACGCGATCCCTCCACTGACTTTATTTATACCTCCAGTTACGTAAAGGAATAGCATGGAATACTTCCGTGATCACTTTTCTAGTTCCTTCCTGGTTACAAGTTGGTCTCCAGGAAGGCCTAGAGTGAAACCACCACATTCTCCACCCCTTATTCCATACTATTTCTTTACGTAACACCTATGTTTCACGTTCGCGCATATATATTCACATATACATATATATATACATATATAACTCTTGTTGGTCTCTCGGCACAGTCGTCTCGTCGTTGGAAAATCAATGCCAATGTCAGTTCAGTCCAGATCTTTGGTCTCCTCAGTCACCATTACAGTTCCGATTTATGGCTGTTTCATCACTGGACTGTCTCATCACCGGATACCAGCATCGGCTTAGTTCAGGTCTCTCTCTCATCTGGTGACTGGCTTCCTGTAAGAACACAACTTAGGACATACAATCAGTTTTTTCCCAAGGCTAAATTTCCTTGAGGCACACACTGGATGACTCCATCCTTCCTCATTACCCACCACGTATGTCCTGGCCCTTGAGCAAAGACAATCCCACGAATGGGTTTGTCTTGGCCTGAGGCAGGGGTAATCCAAACAACTTTCCCTAACATTCCCCTCAAATGGATTGCTGGAACTTTATCTCCATCAACAATGTGAAGGGATTCTGCCTGTGCAGGGCCAGCTCGATTGATAGAACCCCTGGTGTTAACTAGCCAGGTAGCCTTGGCTAAGTTTTTGTCCCAGTTTTTATAAGTTCCTTCACCTAATGACTTTAGAGTGGTCTTCAATAATCCGTTGTATCTCTCAACCTTCCCAGCAACTGGTGCATGATAAGGAATGTGGTACACCCATTTGATACCATGTTCCCTCGCCCAAGTGGTAACTAATTTATTTTTGAAATGAGTCCCATTGTCTGACTCAATACGTTCTGGGGTCCCGTGTCTCCATAGGACTTGCTTTTCAAGGCCCAGAATGGTATTCCGGGTCGTTGCGTGGGGTACTGAAAAAGTCTCTAACCATCCCATTGTTGCTTCCACCATGGTAAGTACATAGCACTTACCTTGGCAGGTCTGTGGCAGTTTGATATAATCAACCTGCCATGCCTCTCCATACTTATCCCATCGTCCACCATACCATAGGGGCTTCAGTCTTTTCGCCTGCTTAATAGCGGCACAAGTCTCACAATCATGGATAACTTCAGAAATGATATCCATGGTTAAATCCACCCCTCGGTCTCGTGCCCATCTGTAGGTGGCATCTCGGCCTTGATGACCGGAAGCATCATGGGCCCATCGAGCTAAGAACAACTCTCCCTTCTGCTGCCAGTCTAGGTCTACTTGTGACACCCCTATCTGTGCAGCTCGGTCCGCTTCTCTGTTGTTATTATGTTCTTCATTAGCTCACTTCTTGGACACATGGGCATCTACATGGTGGACTCTCACCTTCAGACTCTTTGCTCTGGCAGCGATGTCCTGCCACAAGTCAGCAGCCCAGATGGGTTTTCCTCCACGCCTCCAGTTCATCTTCTTCCAGCGGTCTAACCATCCCCATAGAGCATTGACTATCATCCACGAGTCTGTGTAGAGGTAGAGTCTCGGCCATCTTTCTCGTTCGGCGATGTCCAGGGCCAATTGGACGGCTTTGAGTTCTGCAAATTGACTCGACTCGCCTTGACCCTCAACAGCTTCTGCCACTCATCGGGTGGGACTCCAAACGACTGCTTTCCACTTCCGGTTCCTTCCTACAATACGGCAAGAGCCATCAGTGAAAAGGGCATAACACCTTTCTTCATCTGGCAGCTGATCAAATGGCGGAGCTTCTTCAACTCGACTCACTGGCTCTTCTTCTTCTGCCAGACTGAAGTTCCCACCTTCAGGCCAATTGGTGATAACCTCCAGAATTCCAGGGCGATTTGAGCTTCCCAATCGTACACGCTGTGTAATCAAGGCTATCCACTTGCTCCACGTAGCATCGGTGGCATGATGCATAGGGGGCACCTTCCCTTTGAACATCCAACTCAAGACTGGTAATCGGGGTGCCAAGAAGAGCTGTGCTTCGGTACCAATTACCTCTGAAGCTGCTAGTATACCTTCATACGCCGCTAAGATTTCCTTTTCCACAGGGGTGTAATTGGCCTCAGAACCTCTGTAGCTTCGGCTCCAGAAACCCAGTGGTCGCCCTCGCGTCTCGCCAGGCACCTTTTACCAGAGGCTCCAGGAGGGACCTTTATCTCCAGCTGCAGAGTAGAGTACGTTCTTTACATCTGGTCCCGTTCTAACTGGTCCAAGAGCCACAGTATGTGCAATTTCTTGCTTGATCTACTTGAAAGTTTGTTGTTGCTCAGGACCCCACTGGAAATTGTTCTTTTTACGGGTCACAAAGTAAAGAGGGCTCACAGTCTGACTGTATTCTGGGATATGCATCCTCCAGAAACCTATTGCTCCCAGAAAAACTTGGGTTTCTTTCTTGTTGGTGGGGGGAGCCATTGCTACAATCTTGTTGATTATGTCTGTTGGTATCTGGCGTCGTCCATCTTGCCATTTCACTCCTAGGAATTGGATCTCTCGGGCAGGTCCCTTGACTTTGCTCTTCTTGATAGCGAAACCAGCCTCGAGGAGAATCTGGATGATCGTCTGTCCTTTTTTGAAAACTTCTTTTGCTGTATCCCCCCATACAATGATGTCATCGATGTACTGGATGTGTTCGGGAGCCTTACCCTTCTCTAGTGTAACCTGGATCAGTCCATGACAGATGGTTGGACTGTGTTTCCACCCCTGGGTCAGTCGATTCCAGGTGTATTGAACGCCCCTCCAGGTGAAAGTAAACTGTGACCTGCCCTCTGGTGCTAAAGGAATGGAGAAAAACGCATTGGCTATGTCGATGGTGGCGTACCACTTTGCTGTCTTGGACTCCAACTCGTATTGGAGTTCCAACATATCTGGCACGGCAGCACTCAACGGTGGCGTAACTTCATTTAAGCCACGATAGTCCACAGTCAGTCTCCACTCTCCATCAGATTTACGCACAGGCCAGATGGGGCTGTTGAAGGGTGAATGGGTTCTGCTGACCACCCCTTGGCTCTCCAACTTTTGGATCATTTTGTGGATAGGGATCACAGCATCTCGGTTTGTCCGATACTGTCGTCTGTGTACAGTTGTTGTGGCTATTGGCACTTCTTGATCTTTAACTCGCAGTAATCCTAAAATGGAAGGGTCTTCTGAGAGGCCAGGAAGGGCAGACAATTGCTTGGACTCCTCTTCAATCACCGAGGCTATACCAAAAGCCCACCGGTACCCTTTCGGGTCTTTGAAGTATCCTCTTCTTAGGTAGTCCATACCAAGGATGCAAGGGGCTTCTGACCCTGTCACAATGGGATGCTTTTCCCATTGGTCTCCCGTCAAGCTCATGTCCACCTCTACTACTGACAATTCTTGAGACCCTCCGGTCACTCCAGAAATAGTAACAGTCTTGGTACTCTTATACTCCGAAGGCATTACAGTACACTGGGCTCCAGTATCTATCAAGGTCTGGTATCTCTGAGGATCCGATGTGCCAGACCATCGAACCCACACAGCCCAGTAAACTCGGTTATCTTCCTGGTCCCTCTCCTTCTCCTGGCAGAAGGCAGGGCCCCTCTACTGGTCTTGATCAGAGCATTCGTCGTCAGAGTTTGACTTTGACTTCTTAGACTTTTTGCTGTTGTCGAAGTGGACCTCCATCTTCTCGTGTTTCGGCGATCGCAGTTTCTCTTCTAAGAAATCTCCGTCTACTACATAGACAACTTTCTTGTCAGTCTTCTTTCGCTTCAGTTTCCTCACTCTAGCTTCAAGCTTAGAAGTGGGTTCACCATCCCACTTCTTCATGTTTTCTCCTTTACTACGAAGGTATGCCCATAGTTGGTTACGTGACCAACGCTTAGAGTTCTCTTTCCTTCGACGTGTGAATGACAGGGACCGTGAGCGAGATCGAGACCAGGATCGAGGTCTAGACCGAGGTTGTCTTTGTCGGTCCCGCCGTGATCTTCCCATTGGCCTTTCTTGGTAATCTCTATACCTTCTGTCCTCTCTATTCCTAAGGTAGTCCTCATATCTGGAATATTCATAATCTCTCTCCATTCTTTCCCTATCCTGGGTGCATGGGTAGAGGGGATTGAAGGAGTCCTCCATGTTTTCCTCTATGGTTCTTATCCAAGTACACATGGTTTCCACGTTTGGTTCCTCCATCTTTGGATTATATGCGGATATCAAGCAGGAAACATATGGTTTAGGAGCACCTTGAATTACCTTTTTCCACATTGGTTGCGTGCAGGGAACACTCTCAGGAACTTGGATGTCGTAATAATCTGGATCAGAATAGATGATCTCCAGCATGGTCAATTCCCATAGGTATTGGATGCCTTCTTCTGCAGTTCTCCACCTTCTTGAAGAACTTTTCAGGGACTCCTTAAATGGGTATTTCACTCTCACCGCGTGGAGGATTCGGAACCAAAGGCTGGACGCCATTTTCTCCCTCCCCATTTCTTGCTCTATCACAGGGTCTCGAGCAATGGATCCCAACTGCTGTGCTTCATCACCTTCAATTACATGACTATCAGCTCCCTTGTCCCAGCATCGCACCAACCAGGTAAGGACTTCTTCACCAGGCAAGTGCATATAATCTCTCCGTAAATCTCGAAGCTCTCTTGTGGTCAGTGATTGTGTAATTTCGCTTTCTCGCATTATTTCTTGTCCATCTCTCCCACGTAGAATCTTTTCCACCTCTCTCTTTACTCTTCCACTCCTACGTGGGACTGCTTCCACTTCCTCCCTATATCTCTCATGTGGAGGTGGAGACTGGGCATGCCATGGGGATAAGCTTCTATATTGTTCACGCCGCGGAGATGGATTTCTACGCCATTCATACTGTGGGGATGGACTCCTACGCCATTCACGCCGCGGAGATGGACTTCTACGTCGTTCATACCGTGGGGATGGACTCCTATGCCGTTCACCCCGCGGAGATGGACTTCTACGTCGTTCATACCGTGGGGATGGACTCCTACGCCGCTCGCGCCGCGGAGATGGACTTCTATACCAGTCACGCCATGGGGATGGACTCCTGCGTCGTTCGCGATACCCCGCGGGTGGAGGTAGTGAGTAATCTTTCGCGTGCTGAACTAAGGGTCTCCTCCTCCAATCATTCACACCTCCAAGAGAAGGTTGGGTCTGGAGGGGTAGGGATAATTCCCCCTCCAGTTGAGGGGGATGCTTTGGCTCCTTCTTTGCGTCTTTTGCAACACTGAATGTGTAGTCAGGGTATAAATCATCAAGCGACAATATACCACCGGTCGTTTGCACTGTTGCTTTCTTTTCCTTTGATGCCGTTCTGTATTCCTTTGGGCGTGCCCCTAGTTCCTTTGGACGTGCTCCTTCCCGTGTAGCCGTTTCTTCCTCTCTGGTAGCTGCTTCTTCTCTTCCAATCGCTCCTTCCTCAGTCACAACCACTTCTTCCTCTCTCGCAGTCGCGCCTTCATCACTTACTGTTGCGCCTTCATCACTTACTCTTGCTCCTTCTCCCATTGCTGCCGCTCCTTCGTCCACTACGTCCTCTGTTCCTTCTTCTTCTTCTCTTTCTTCTGTGCCTTCTAGTTGCGGAGATGGGTCCGTAAGTTCCTTGATCTCCTTTACCCATGTCTTCTTCTTCTTTATAGGGGCAATGATGACCTTCCGGTTCTTAGCTTGAGTCCCTGTTCTAGTGGACTTAGTAGAAACGGCATTGACTTCAAGTTGTGTTTGGACCCCAACTTCTGTGGACCTAATAGGGACATCACTGGTTCCAAGTGGCGTGGTTTGGGTCTCTGTGTCGACCTTAACCCTCTGAAGGTGGTCTATGGCAGCTCGATAAGCATTAGCCAGGCCCCAGCACAAAGCGGAGAATTGCATATTCGGATCTTTGTAGGAAAAACACCCTTCTGCCAAACAGTGGACCATCTCACCAGAATCAAACATTTGTTCTGGTGTGAACTCCCAATTAATGGGGGGTGACACATGTCCTACTAATCTACCGAAATCTTCCCAAGCTCCATGCCACCAGGAGACTGGCCTGTCTGCAACCCTTTCCAAAGTTCCAGCGAGTCCCTTTGAGGTGTGATCTTTCCTACAAGAGGGAAAGCAACGGAACCCCATTCTTCCAAGTTTAAGGAGCACTTCCAGTAGCTTTATCAATGACAGTACTGTTGCGATAAGATTTATATAGTAATTAGAGCTGATTTTGACCATGGGGATCTCCTTTACCAAACCTTCGATGTCAAAATTAAAGGATGGAAGCAATTCGTTCCATCCATTCTCAAGGTCTGGACGTCTCCCTATAGAGTAGCCTAACACAGGTGTAAAGATGGTTAGAATTATAAGACAAATTAATGAAATAGCCATTGTTTTTGTTATTATTTCTTCTTGATCCCAAAACAAACTTTTGTTTATATAAACAAAGTTTCCTTGACTGCTTTCCCAGACTCTGGCAGTGTTCCCAGACCTGTTCCCAAAACAATAGATTGGTTTGCAAAACAACACTGAGCTTGGCTGTCTTCCCGGAGAATGTTTATCAAAACAAGTCAAACTTAACCAAAATAACCATCCTCTGCTACCAGAAACGTTGTACAAGTTTCGAGCTGGCTTCCCGCCAAGTCCCCCCAAAACTTGACAACAAGGACCCGCCTCCCAGAGAGGGAAAAGAGGGAAAAAAAACTAAGCAGCCAAAGCTATAGCAAATATATATATATATATTTTACATATGAGACAGATACACAAAAGGAGAATACCACACACCTGTTGGGGGGGGGGGGGAAGGGAGAAAGACAAAAAGGGGCAAGGACCGAGCAAGTCAAACAGCCAACCGAAGGCAAACTAGCAGAAATCTCACCACTTCCCTTCGAACAGGCAGGATGACCTGACGCGGTCCCAGGTTCTCCCCGCACGCGTGACGGATAACGGCAGTCACTGTAGGCCTCGGCTCCAGATAAGCCCGGACCGAAACAGGGACCCACCGTTCTCGAACCTCGTCGGAGAGGAAGAGAACGCGATCCCTCCCACTGGTTTTATTTATACCTCCAGTTACGTAAAGGAATAGCATGGAATACTTCCGTGATCACTTTTCTAGTTCCTTCCTGGTTACAAGTTGGTCTCCAGGAAGGCCTAGAGTGAAACCACCACAAGCACCTGTCATCAAAGGACTGGAAAATATTTCGAAGCTCGGTACACTTCAATTCTCATCAAATGCAAAGTAGAAATGATCACCATGTAGCACTGATATTCTTCTTATGGGTACTACAGTTGTAATAATCCCTGGCACCCTGGGAGCTCCACAGATCCCCCATTCCAATTCTGGACCTGCAGAAGATGGGCAAACTGAACCACCAAGAGACTGTGTAGTTCGCACAGCCCTGTCGTGCTCTGTGACCGAGTTGGGAAGTCTGACCAGACTTCCTAGAGCCAGGTTTGGCAGACCAGGAGGCCCCAAGGTCCCCATCCCACATGCACTCCCACGGAGTGTGGGTGGATAAGTTGTTTTAAGGTCACTAGGTAAGTCAGTTATCACGTTGGAAGGAGAAGCCAAGACTCTTAAATCATGGTTGCTATAAGCAAATCCAATTCTAAAACGATTGCACAGAACTAAATGCAATACCAGACATAAACCACATAAAAATAACATACCATGCAGGCAGGACATCCTCGAGGTGCCTGTCCTGGATCCTTGCCTTTGGTGCAGGCAGGAGTGCAGGGATAATTTTACAGCCTGATCGTGCAAATATTCATGTGAACAGGCCAGAGAGACTCCAAATAGGTCTGGTATTTGCAGAATCTGGATCTAAATTAGTTAGAAAGGGGCTAGATTTTGGGGCAACCATATTAAATGTTAATGAGACTATACTCACTCAGACCCAAAATCTACTTAAAATTTGGATAAATAGTATGAAAAAAAGAGGAGGAGAAGAACATAATTTGATGGCATCATAAAGAATAATTCAGGAAGGTTTGTTATGAAACTGGAGTCTGAGGAAGGTGTCGGAGGGGGACTCCTCACTTTACCTTCAAATCATTAACAGTAGAAGATGCTCATTGAATTCTGCAGTTGCTGGTGCTGCAGCTGAGGCAGTTTCAGAGGTGGGGGGAGCTGTGCAAAGCCCAGGGCACAGCCTTGGGGTGACAGAGGAGGAGGCCAAAGCAGAACAACATCAGCATCTGGGTCTGCTGCATGCACAAGAAAATCCCATTGCTTTTAAAATGGTTGCTTCTGTATCCTGAGAAATGGAATTTGGGTAATATTTTTAGTTTAACATCTTGTTCACCAGCCTCCGGAGTGACCTCATGTACACCAAGGCTGATTTCCTCACTTCCTTAGTGAACTTCAATCCCTTTTCCACTGTGATGCATATGGTAAATTGATAGAGAAAAAAATAGTTCCTTCTCATTCCTGTATTTGCCAATGGAACACACACTGGACATGCCCATTAATCCATGCATTACACTTTTTAAAAATTTAAAACTTTCCAGGTTGTTATAAATGTCTTTTAGGGGTTTTTTCCCTTTGTGGTTCCTCTCTCTCCACCTCCC
>NW_020885119.1:32732-45833 GCF_003945725.1 Corapipo altera
TAATTGTTGTTATTTAAAGGACAACAATGGGAGAAGCTGAAGGTTTATCTGGGGAACTGATAAAACAAACTGATAAACTGTCAGCCTGACCTTGGTGGGTGGACATGGCGGTTACAGGACAACCAGAGGATCAGATCCAGCCAGCATGGATTTACAAAAACCCAGCAGGTCCTGTCTGACCAACCTTATCACCTTCTACGACCAGGTGACCCACTTGGGAGGATGAGGGGAAGGCTGAACCCTACCTGGACTTCAGCAAAGCCTTTGATACTGTCTCCCACAGCATTCTCCTGGAGAAGCTGGCAGCCCACAGCTTGGACAGGGGCACTCTCTGTTGGGTTAAGAACTGGCTGGATGACCTGGCCCAGAGAGTGGTGGTGAATGGTGCTGCATCCAGTTGGTGACCGGTCACTAGTGGTGTCCCCCAGGGATCAGTGTTGGGCCCAGTTCTATTTAATATCTTTATCAATGATCTGGATGAGGGGATTGAGTGTACCATAAGTAAATTTGCAGATGACACCAAGTTTGGGGGGCATGGTGATCTGCTGGAAGGCAGGAGGGCTCTTCAAAAAGAACTGGACAAGCTGGAGAGATGGTCTGATTCCAACGGGATGAAGTCCAACAAGGCCAAGTGCCAGCTCCTGCACTTTGACCACAACAACCCCATGCAGTGCTACAGGCTGGGCACAGAGTGGCTGGAGAGCAACCAGGCAGAAAGGGACCTGGGAGTTTGGATTGACAGGAAGCTGAACATGAGCCAACAGTGTGCCCAGGTGACCAAGAAGGCCAATGGCATCCTGGCCTGTATCAGGAACAGTGTGGCCAACAGGACTAGGGAAGTGATTATTCCCCTGTACTCAGCGCTGATGAGGCCACACCTTGAGTACTGTGTCCCGTTCTGGGCCCCTCTGTTCAGGAAGGATATTGAGGTACTGGAACAGGTCCAGAGAAGAGCAACAAGGCTGATGAAGGGACTCAAGCACAAGTCCTATGAGGAGAGGCTGAGGGAGCTGGGGTTGTTTAGCCTGGAGAAGAGGAGACTCAGGGGAGACCTCATCACTCTCTACCACTACCTGAAAGGAGGTTGTAGCCAGGTGGGGGTTGGTCTCTTCTCCCAGGCAACTAGCAGTAGGAGAAGAACGCACAGTCTTAAGCTCTGCTAGGGGAGGTTTAGATTGAACATTAGGAAGAAATTCTACACAGAGAGAGTAATCAGACATTGGAATGGGCTACCCAGGGAGGTGGTGGATTCACCGTCCGTGGAGGTTTTTAAGATGTGACTGGAAGTGGCACTTAGTGCCATGGTCTAGTAACCACAGCAGTGTTGGATCAAGGGTTGGACTTGATGATCTCAGAGGTTTTTTCCAACCCGACTGATTCTATGATTCTATGATAAGTCATTCAGGGGAGGTAGGAGAGAACAAGTCAGGCTGAAGGGAGGGCAGAGGCAGCAGCACAGGCAGGTTCCTGGCACTCTCCCATCCTTTTGTGCACTTTAGAAATAGCTAAACTTGTGGCCCTGCTTCTATTTAACGCATTATTTTCAGAGTAGAGCTCTCAATGAACATTCAAAGTCCGGGTTACGATGCCATTTTGGCTCTATCTGAAGTCTCCTTCCACTCCAGCAGTTCACATCGACACAGCAAAATTCAAGCTATGAGACTTCAGGTCTGCAAAGAAAACTCTTCTCCAGACAACCTTGCTATGTACTGAGCAGCAGGTCATAGGGAGACATAGACCTAATGCTCTTACTCTTCTCACGTAGCACCACAAGCTAAAATCATCATTTCAGTACTGGTACTCTTGGGTACTAGCAGGCACTCCAAGGTTCCATCTGTTGGAAAGAAGATTCACTGCAAGTGGGTGCATGGGAGATTTACTGCATTCGGTTCTGGGACCCCTGATATAAGAAGGACATGGACCTGATGGAGCGAGTCCAGAGGAGGGCACAAAGATGCTCAGAGGGCTGGAGTACCTCAAACAGGCTGAGAGAGTTGGGATTGTTCAACCTGGAGAAGGTTCCAGGGAGACCTTAGAGCACCTTCCAGTACCTAAAGGGGCTACCAGAGAACTGGAGAGGGACTTTGGACAAGGGCATGAAGTGATAGGATAAGGGAGAATGACTTCAAAGAGAGTAGGTTTAGATTAGATATTAGGAACAAATTCTTGACTGTGAGGGTGGTGAGGCACTGGCACAGATTGTCCAGAGAGGTGATAGATGCCCCATCCCTGGAAGTATTCAAGGTCAGTTTGGATGGGACCTTGAGCAACCTGGTCTAGTAGAAGGTGTCTCTGCCCATGGCAGGGAGGTTGAAAATAGATGATTCTGAAGGTCCCTTCCAACCCAAACCATCCTGGGATTCTGTGATCCTATAAATGAGAAAAAAACCTGGTGAGATGGACTCTTGCCTGTGCTTATCAGGCATGGGGAAAAACACTCCTTTCTCAAGCCCTGGGAATCGGTCCATCCAAATCAAGTGTCCATCAGCAGGTATGGCAGGCACCAGCGCTGGCTCTGGGGGACTCATTCAGTCTTGGGAATACTTCAATTCATTGAAGCACTCACACATGCCTGACTTAAAGTATGTGCTTTGCTAGCTGAAATTCTGTTAGCTTTCTGGTTTAACCACAAAAATGCTGTATTGCTCAGGTTTTGTAGCTAGAGAGGGGTTAAACACAAGGCAAGTCTCCTTACCTATGCTCCCTATATTGAGCCTGGTTGAGCTGGAGTTCATTTCCCCACAGTAGCCCTCACAGCGCTGTGCTTTGCATTGGCAGCTAGAAGGGTGTTGATAATACACCTGTGTTTTGGCTACTGCTGAGCACAGCACCAGCACTGTAACATTCCTTCCTCAGTTGAGGGCAAGATCCTGGGAGGGGACTCAAGTAGACCAGCTGACCCAAAATGACCAAAGGGATATTCCATACCATATGCCATCAGCTCAGATATAAAAGCTGAGGCAAGGAGTAGGAAGGTGGGCGTTCATTGTCTCCAATGGCTACCTGCTGAGAAACTGTCATGTGTGCTGAAGCCCTGCTTCTCGGAAGTGGCCAACCATCGCTGTTCATGGGAAGTAGAGAATAAACTGTACTATCTTTCACTTCGCTTCACTTTTGCGCAAGCAAGCTTCCGCTTTACTTTTTACTTTAAATAAACTTCCTTATCCCAACCCAAAAGTTGTTTTTTCCACCTTACTGTCTCCCCTGTCTGGCTGGGAAGGGGAGTGATAGAGCGACTGGGTGGGCACCTGGTGTCCAGCCAAGGTAAACCCACCACACTCCCTTATGCCAACCTAAAGGAAATTATATATATAAATATATATATTAAAACTATATAATCTCTCCCTAATTCTAGTAGAAGAATTTGCTTTTTTGAACGTAAGATGCTGGTATAACAATGTCCATCAAAGAGGAATATACATGGTGCAGGGATCAGACTGGGCCCAGTGTGCTGTGGAAAAAGGAAAGATGAATGGGGGTCAGTGTTGGAGGGCAAGTGCTGCTGCAAAAGAGGATCTGGTGTCCCACAGCCATGATGAAAGCCAAGGTGGGCAGGAGGAGCAGTGCCTGCCCTTTATGGCATCTCCGTCTGTCACTCACAGTCATACGGTGTCCATTAAGCCATGTCACACCTATGTCTTTGCCCATGTCACACTTGTTAGAGACTGAAATGGTTAATGATTTATGCATTCTAGGAGACTCTTGCAGGATTTTGACCTTTGCATTATACCTCTGATGGGCAGTTGAGCCCTTCCCTCCCTCCAGTGAAGAGCCAAGTTTGCAGGCTTTTGACTGTTGCATTATACCTCTGATGGGCAATTGAAGGTGTCAAGCCCTGAAAAGGCAGGACCTCTGATGGTCCATAAAAGTCCATCCCCCCCTCTGCCAATCTAAAAAGGCGGGAACCAGGTCAGACACAGAAACTCTTGCGCAGGGCCCAGGGAGAGTTTGGAGGCTTGAGACATGGCCCGTGACACTAACCATGGATATAATAACTCATAACTTCTTGGCGTCTGGGGGTTTCCCTCCTTCACCCCCAGCAGATCAAGGCCACCACTTCAACTGACAGATATGGAAGCAGCAACTACCAAGTGTCATCGCTGGACCCCATGGACAGTGACTATATACGTTTTGTCCACTCTCAGCTTTTCTTTTTCCTTACTCTCCCTTACTCTTATCCTGTCTTTCTCTCCCCTATGCGTTTTCTCCCCCCCAAAAGGTTATCTCTGTCACATTGTTATATGACAACATCCAAAATGTTAGCATACCTGTTGATACAAAATTGTTAAAATAAACCTTACCAATATATGTTTTCAGACACCGATTATTCGGTGTCGTTTCACTCTAATCCACCCCAAGGGAATTATTGATAAGAACCTGGGTTACCCTCCTCCCCTTTTTCTGGGGCGGGTCGTAACAACACTGCTGTCCCTGAAATAACCTGTGATAGCAGTGTTGTCTCACTAGTGGGGGTGAGGTTCAGACCAGCTCCTGTCAAATGTCACCAGTGGGATTTTTGACCGGGAGGTGAGAGGGAGCTGGGCTTTGCAGCACAGGAGAATGTGATGCCATTTGGGAACCGCTGGCCAGGCAAAGGCGATGCAGGGTTGTTGAAGGGGAGATGTAAAGGGGAGTATTGGAGACAAGTGGAATATTTGAGTTTATAAAGAAAAGCCTGAAAATCCCTTTTGCTGGGACATACTATGCTGAGGAAGAGACTGGATTCTTCCTCCAGCAGTTCAACCCAGAGATCCCAATGTCTTTGGGATCTGTGTGCACTCCATGGAGGCTCAATATTAATATAAAATATACAACCTTAATACACCACCTTATGTGTAACTCTTCTTTCATTTGCATTGTACCTGTACTTCTGTGTTTCAGATGTCCAAAATAGTAAATATATATGTTTTCAGACTTGTTTTGGTGTATAAGGTCTCAAAAAGGTTTTTTTTCTATAAGGAAATGAAGCAAAGTGGCATTGCTGAAAGATTTTAAAGGTAAACATATGTAGACAATATAGCTGGTATCCCCCTTTCAGCATTTTAGTTTCAGTGGTGTAAATCAAAATCCTCTTTATTTCAAGTCAATACACTAGTCAGATGCATGAACTGCAATGTTTTAGTTGTAGTTACCTATAGTTACCTAGGGCAAACTCTGGACCAGATAACAGGTTATATGGAAAGAACTGGGGTTGATATGGAAAACAGGGATGTCTGCTACCCTACAATTCCCTCTGGAGCCCAGAGTGGAGATGGAGACATCTACGTTCTGATTTCAACCGGTGGTCCTGATTTGCCTGTAGACCTTCCCATGGCAGGGGTGTTGGAACTAGATAATCTTTAAGGTCCCTTCCAACCCAAACAATTCTGTGATTCTATGACCTCAGGATACATCCCACATATGGATCCTCCTGGACACTGAATATATTGTATACACAACATTGCAACACCTATGTTCAGAGGGACTGTGGAAGGTAGGGTAGGGTGTCCATCACTTAAAAACAGCATTTCAGTCCTAATATTATCAAGCTAATCCCTGACTTCTGGTCTGGTATCGAGCTTTAGGGGGATTTATCAGATCCTGAAAGATGGGTTGCTCAGATGTCAGCCCTTCTTTTTATCCAGAGGAGGGGACCGAGGTACCACTGCTCTGTAGATCAGTTTACCAGCAGGAGGAAACCACAATTCCTTCATTAAGAATCAAATAAAAACACCCCAAACCCTTTTTGGCAGAAGGAAATGATTGTAAAGGGGATAAGAGAGTAGCAGGCAAAGCAAGAGGAAAAACACCAGTTACTGTGGAGGAGCTAGAATCAGAGTGGGAACGGTTCCAGGCATGGAAAAAGATATACAACAACTGAAAAAGGACTTTATTATATGGATTTCACAGTTTTTATGTCATTTCAAATATGTGCATTGTATGTTACCCATACAGTTGTACTGCCTGGGCTTGTGCAGGCATGCCTCGAGTTGTCTGTCCCCTGCTCTCCCTGCTCCTCCCTCTGATTGGTTGAAAAAGCTGCAGTGTGGAGAGAGCTACCATTGGTCCTTTCCTTCCCCAGTTCCTCCCTCTTCTCCCGAGTCCTTAATCCTATTCGTTCCCCTGGTTGTCTGTCTCATGCTCCACCCCATTTTCTGACCCTTTCTACACCAGAGCTTATATAAACCCTCGCACATTGTCAATAAATGGTCATTGCACCCAATCTTCAACCTCGACTCGAACCCTTTGTGCAGTGTAGCTGTCCCACTTCTCTCTCCCCCGGATTGTGGCAAGCTACTGTATCTCCTATTGCTGGCAGGTAGGGATGTAATTTTGGAGTTCCTTCCTTTTTAATGGGATAGGGAGTATCCTTACTATAATTTATATGTTTTTCTGTATTTTTTGAGGTGACCTGGCCAGATGCATTGTGGAGCTGATTTCTCTCCCTCAAACATTACTCTCATCCTCACAGGTGGCAAGATACCAACCTATGCTTTTCACAGACTTCCAGGGAAAATTCCCAGTGACACTAATGGAAATTTTGTTCAGTCAGAGACAGGGATCAGCCTGTTGTATAAAGAAAATTCTCATGTTTATGGAGAGTTTATAAAGCACTGACATTTAGGTGTGGAGTATTGCAGTTACAGTGCGACGGGGGTCGGGGGGGCCGCAGAAAGAATTGTATCTTGCAGAATATACCACCTAAGGAGTCCTTCTGCTGTGCCTTTTGCAACCGGACTTGTCTATCTCATATTGGCCTTTTTAGCCACCAGCACACTTGTAACAAATGTGGGTAGAGCCCTCCCCAAATATTCATTCGCGAAGCCTAGCCATGATGAATATTTGTAAAAAACTATTACAGAATCCCAACCCTACATTTAGACAAATGGAGACTTTTCAATTATCTGTTTTAATACACTGACTCTATTAATTCATAAATTATCAGGTACAAAAGGTTATTCCTACTGTCTCTACCCACCTGAGTAACTGTGTAGAAAGACTCCCTGCACTTGTACAGGTTTAAACCAACTGGAGCTCATCTTCTGAATATCACCAAAACCTCACTTCAAAATTATTATTGACAGAACATCCACCACAACAAGTGGTTAATTACTCTACTGGATCATTACAGTTGAAAAATTGTGCTTCATTTCTCACTTGTATTTTAACAGAGCATCTAGTTTTCAGCTCATCCTGTATCTTTAAGAGACTCAAGAAACCATTACCAAAACCTTTTCTTTTCCCCATGCGGGTATTTTGTGACTAAGTCACTATAGAGTTATAGATAAAAGACATTACTTGTCTGCAGCTGTCCTGATTTTGGAGCATCTTCTCCGGTCCCTCTTGCACACATCATAGGGGTGTATCATAAAGAGCCCAAAATGTTGTCATGTAGAGCTAAAATGCTCCCAGAGAAATGTAATATAAAGAAGCATCCAATAATTTGCCAGGGGAGGTTTAGGTTAGATATTGGAAAGAATTTCTTTACAGAGAGGGTGGTCAGACATTGGAACGGGCTGCCCAGGGAAGCAGTGGATTCTTCGTCCCTGGAGATTTTTAAAAAGAGACTGGATGTGGCACTTAGTGCCATGGTCTAGTAACCTCAGCGGTAGTGGATCAAGGGTTGGACTTGATGATCTCGAAGGTCCCTTCCAACCCAACTGATTCTATGATTCTATGATTCTATGATTCTATGATTCTATGATTCTATGATTCTATGATTTGTTATTTTAAGCAAGAATTTGTATGGGATTTGAGAACAGGAAGTCTAAAATATGTTCTTCGAAGCAGACTGTTTCACAGTGTAACTGCAATCATCACTCACTCATGGCTAGGTTTCGCGAACAAAGATTTGGGAAGGGCTCTACCCACGTTTGTTGCAAGTGCGTTGGTGGCTAAAAAGGCCAACATGAGATAGGCATGTCCGGTTGCAAAAGGCACAGCAGAAAGACTCCTTAGGTGGTATATTCTGCAACATATGATTCTTTCTGCGTTGTCTTTTCTCCTCAAGAGTGATCCTGCGTGAGTTCTCAAAGGAAGCAGCAGCGTTGTAGATAGTGCGTCTCCAGACCTCCCAATTGGAGGCCAGAGTAGACCAGTTATGTTGATCAATATGGCCGAGGCTGAGATGTTGTTTCAGAGAGTCCTTGTATCTTTTCTTCGGGGTTCCTCTCTTGCGGCAGCCGGTGGCAAGTTCACCATAAAGGAAGATCTTAGGGAGGCAGTAGTCCTTCATCCTTGAGACGTGTCCTGCCCAACGCAGCTGTGTTCTCAGCAACATGACCTCAATACTTGTGATTGCTACTTGTTCTAGAACAGATGTATTAGTCACATAATCTGACCAGTGGATATTTAGGATTGTTCGGAGGCAGCGTTGATGGAAGCGTTCTAGGAGTCCCAGGTGGTGGCGGTAGATGACCCATGATTCGGATCCATATAAAAGAGTAGACAGCACAATGGCTCTAAAAACACTGATCTTTGTACTTTTCTTCAAGTGTTTATTTCACCAAACTCTTTTATGAAGCTTTCTGAAGGCACTATATGCCTTTGCTAACCTGTTGTCTATCTCCCCATCAATCTTACCATCCGAGGAGATGAGGTTACCTAGGTAATTAAACTGCTGGACTGATTTGAGCTCTGATTCGCCAATGGTGATATTAAACCCAACAGAAATGCTTTCATGACAATCTTCCACATGGCTCAGTTCCAGGGAAAGCAACTGTCACTGGGGGAGTGGAAGGGTTAGACAAAGTTTATTAGAGAAGCCCTCTCGTTGAACTACGAGGTGCAGAAAGGGCTCCCTTGCTTTCTAAACTCCTTCTCAGAGAGGAGCCTGGGTGCGGCTGGATCTATTCTTAGCCTCTGATTTTGTCAACGGTTTAAAATTTAAGAAATTATAGAGGTGTGATTGAATCACTTTGTCCCACAGGTTTTAATGGCAGCAAATAAGATATACTGATATAAAATAAATTATTTATTTTGAAAAATGAACAGACAAGTGAACAGGCAAAAGATCTTAATCAGAATTATTTACTACACAATATAAAAGCTAAAACCTACTAGTAGAGTATATTATAGCATAAAATATTATAGTGTACTGTATCAAAGCAATTATATTAAAGTAATTGTATCAAAACTAGCAAAAGAAACAATCATTAAGTAGAGATTGATGTAACTCACCACACAACGACTGTAGACAGATCTCTCTCTTTCACTTAACCCCTGGGGAGTAACTATGAAGTGGCATCCCTGCTTCACGGGAGAAGCTCCACACACTCCAAGAAAGTATGTGGAAGAATCTGCCATATGAAAGTTGGACTGGGCTTTTATAGTTAAAAAGTGTTTGCCAGTCACATATTTCCAGGCCAGCTATCAGCTTATCTGTCAAATCTTGCTTCAAAAAGCAGGATGTGTGTTTGAAGTTTGGTGAACCAGGCTGGTTTTAGCATAATTCAACACTAAAAGCAAGACCATGACACCACTGGTTTGGATTCTCTGACTGGATTCTAGGCCAAACAGATAGCCCTTATCAGGGCAAAGCATCCTGCTACAGCAACCTGCTGGAAACTGAATATTTCTCTAAAATACCAAGTGATGGAAATTGCTTGAGAACTGGAGAGTGGCACTGAAATGAAATTGGGACCCCGTCTCATAGTCACTACCTCCAGGATGAGAAAATTCCTTTCAACCTGAAGTAAGGGAGTTTCAGGTAAACAGGAAATATAGGATCAGACAGGAACTGACTACCATGATTTCACAATCCAAATTGCATAAAATGAAGAAAAAACCCAAAGTATTAATAGTAAAGTGTAATTTAAAGATCTGATTTTCAAAAACATGTTACCCAAACCTGCACATTCATTTCATCTGGAAGGAAGAAGGCATGCCATCTGGTATTAATGATTAATACAGAGGAGACCCAGGCATGTTCTTATTTGAGAGGAAAAATTGCATATTCTGTGAGAAGGTAAAAGCAACCATACTGGCTGAGATACCTGTGGGCTGCTGGATGGGTCTTCTAGGGACTGCAGAATACAGCCCACCATTTCCCACATGTATTAATATTTGAGGTTTTCTCGAAGACATAAAAGTAACTTTGGATTTGAAATATCCAAAGGCTATTACAGGTACTTGTTTTGCTTTTTTAAATTTTCTGGTTTTTTGGGGGGTTGCTGGCATAATTTAATGACACAAAGTTGAACCACCCAACCCCATGTTTGGAACAGAGAAAAAAACTGATTTGAAGCAAAGAGGGAAAGTGCACTCTAATGGATCCTATGCTAACTGTGCCTTCAAGATCAGAGAAAGACCTTTGAGATTAAAGTACATCAACTACAATGAGCAAAATTACGGAGTGATTTTTTGTTTGCTAACCCTAGTGATTGCATTTAACTGTACCCCCCCATGCCTTCCAACCCTCACAGCCCCAAATCATAGAGACAGGGAAGAGCACTTTACAAAGAATTAAAGGACAAGTTTATAACCACTGCTTAGAAACATAATTAACACTGTGTTTAAATCAAAAGTGAGACAATTACCACCTCCTAAAGCCCATAAGAAATACGAGCTGCAGACCTCCTGCCAGACTGCATGATATGACTGGCACCATAAACAGAGCTTTGCAAGAACCATCTCATTCACAGTCCCAACAGATATTGTCCTTACATACTAAGTATAATTATTATTATTACTATTACTCTCTTTGTTTATGGTGATGTGCTGAAAAGTCTGCAACTCAGGTTTGTCAAGATCATACTTATCGACGATGGATGAATGGGACTGCACACACAAGATTCAGTTTTCAGGATTTCTCTGCAGATCTCTCTCTGTGTTTCCCTTTTATTAGCATTATTTGGTACACAGCACCTGGTGTTGTCATTCAGTTAACCAGAATTCCCAGGATTTTTACTGACCTAATGTTTTGACTTCACACAATCACACTATCATTCTGTGACTGTTTTCAGTCATGGTAAACCATGCACATTTTCAAGTGGTCTTCCACTTTGAGAACACAGCACTCTCTTTGTCAAAACATCAGTCAAGGCCAAAACACTAATTTTTGATCCTAATTAACTGAACCACAGGTGCAACTGACTCTGCTTGTTCCCACACATACTGACTCCTACAAGGAGTAACCTCAATTCCAAAGGGTGTCAATGGGAGTTCAGAGCTCTCAGGGCTTCCCCACCAGCACTTGGTACCTTGAAAGATTATAAAAATAATGAAATGGTTTGGATTGGAAGGAACCTTCAAGACTATCTAGTTCCACCGCCCCTGCCACGGGCAGGGACACCTTCCACTAGACCAGGTTGCTCAGGGCCCCATCCAACCAGGCCTTGAACACTTCCTTGGATAGAAAGAATTGACTGCAAGATATCAGCTTCATGCATCAAAAATAGAAAAATCATGACACATTGTCCTGATACCTCTGGTGAGTCTTAAGGTGAGTCTAAGTGCATCATCTTCCTCCGTCTCATGCTGGCAAGCATATCAGTTTGCAGAACAGCAAGGTAAATTGGCACTTGTGCAAGTTTTGAGCTGACTTCCTGCAGAGTCTCCGAAACTCAACAACAGAACCTGCTTCCCAGAGAGGGAAGAAAAAAACCTAACAACCTGTCCTAGTTAGAACAGTTGGGACCGATTCATCAGTGGATGGGTGTAGCCCAAACCTGTGTATTCTATAACCTTCCACGCCATTTCCCAGAAACTGTTGTCAGTAGAGACCTGCGATGTGGGGGGATGTTCCTGTCCTCATGCCCTTTTATGGAATTCCCCACTCTGAGGGAAGGACTGAGCATCCTTTTATGGAATTCCCCGCTCTGAGGGAGGGACTGAGCATTCCTACCTGAGCTGGAGAATATATAAACCTGGAGTTTCAGAACCTTTCCACCTCTCGTGGGATCCAGAGGAGGACTGCAGCTCACCGCTCTCGACCGGACTGAGACCATCACCCTTGACTGGACTGCAATCACCACTTTTGACCGGACTGCGGCAGCTCTCCCACCAGCAGGTTTTTCCCCTCTCCCTTTGCTTTGGACTCGGGGGGGGGACCCAGGGAGCACCGCTTTGTTTGTACCCCGGGGTGCTGGGTTGTACATTTGGGCTTTGTGGGTTAGGACCAGTTTCTTGTCTGTGTGGTCGTACTTATTGTATTATTTTATTAAATTGTTATTCTGACTTGTAATCTCTCTTTTGAGTTGGGTTGGTTTCCCCTGCTGGTTAACTTTTAAACCAGCACATTTTTGGCGCCCAACGTGGGGCAGAGACAGAGAAGTCAGAATCGCAATTTCATTTTAAGCATTTGTCTATTTGGATATAGAAACTCCCTGATCACCATGTTGTTTGATACATTCACGTGGATGCTGTATGTGAGTCTGTTCATATTTCCACAGATGGGGTACTATTTGGCTGTTTTGATGCTCTCTTTAAAACCAGGGAGAGGGATCCAAATTGCTTTATTAGTATACTTTATTTATGTCATCATAACATCAGAAGCAATGAGTTTCATTGTAAATGTGTATTCGGTCCTGTTTGCCTGTCCTGGTTTGGGTCGCTACCTCTGGGGCCTCATTAAAAATCGCTCCCAGCCCTTTGGGGAAACAGGGGGGAATGGTTGTTTCCAGCCTCTCACCTCCTTCTTCCCCTTCAGACCTGCTACAACAGTTTTTGAAAATATTGAGTTCCCTTTTGATGTTAAGGATAGCATAATGTTATTGTTAGTGTTGCTTTGTCTGCTCTGTACTGTCTACAGCATGTTTAGGGTCAGAACAGGGCCTTCTAGGGAGGTTGTTTGGATGCCTGCCCTGGGAGTGGATAATGCTGAGTGACACGGGAAGTGGGAGGACATCGGCCAGTATTTGGAGATGTTTTCTCCTCCAATGATCGGGAAATTCACCCCTGAACAACTGCAGGATCCGGTTAGCATGATAAGACTGGTGAAGGGAAAATGCTCTGGCAGCTCCAGAGATGGCCAGCTCACAGCAACCTGCTGGGCCCTGACCACTGCCTACTGGACACTAATTGACATGGTACAGCACTGTCAGGGGGAGGAGAGAAGGAACAAATCCACAGGCAACACGTCCACCCAAACCACAGCTGAGTCAGAGGGAGAAAGAAATGAAT